>NC_081826.1:200859250-200909250 GCF_030867095.1 Alligator mississippiensis | reverse complement strand
TGTTTCCCTGATGTTTAAGGAATTAGCGGAATACAGTTTTCACTGGAAAAGCAATGAATAAGACAAAATTATAAAGGAGAGACTAGCAGAAGTTTAAATCTGCATCATCTAGATGCTTCCATTATATATATATTGTACAGTTTTATTCTTCTTTTAAAAAGTAATGGCTGAACGTCAAAACCCAGAGGCCATTCTGACATTAAAACATAGGAAAATGTGACTAGCTCCTTTCTAATCAAGTAAACATCGCAGACCTTGATTCTCCTCTCTTAAAGGAGAATATATATGGGATGACATCTTTTAACTCATCACACCAAAGAACATGAGATGGGGCTCATGATTATTCTGTCTTTCTTCAAGGGTAAGTGATGATGATCCCAATTTTTTCTCTCTCTCATTATGTGGTGCACTAGGGGCCATACTAGAATCCCAACACTTAAAGGCATTGCACAAGGATGATTTGCAGCACATAAAAAATGGAATGGATCTCTTTTGGAAAGATTTTAGACACACAGTAAAGTACTAGGAAAATCTGGATACCAGCCAGAATGCACAAGAAATATAATTGATTTAAATGAAGAACAATTATGCATAACTTCACTGACCCATTTTAATGTCCTTTATTCCTCGGTAAAAATTATGAGACTTTGTACTTTCTTTCAGTTTTATGTTAAATACTACAGAAAAAAGTTAATTGAATGTGAGTAGCTACATTCTTGCAAAATATTACTTTAAAATATATTCTGTAAAAGCCTCAAAATGACCTGGAAAAAATGATTTTCCTATTTAGGTGACACTGCAAATTATTGAGGATTGTGATGCAATGTTACTAAGATACATATTCTACATAGAAGAACACAAAACTACTTGTGGTTAAGAGCCTTGGGGCCTGTTGTTCAGGAAGAGTAGTTTTCTACAACTACAGCCAGGTTATCTTTGCATAAAAGCATAGCCATGGATGCATATGAAAGTGCATGCCTAAAAGCCTACTGAAAATTAGATGTCTGAATTAGGCACCACCTTTTGTTTCTGACACTGACGTATGTGATCTTGTCCAACCCTTTTAGTCTTATTTTCCCCTTCCAAAAATAAAGTAATAATACTGTGGTTTATAGTGTAAGTATAAAACATTGTTATATCCCCAGCATGGGTGGTTTATTCATTATAACTAAGCTTATCAGAAGACATACATGGAGAAAATGCCCTACATTTCCATGTAGTCTTTATTTTTATTACTGGAATATTACTAGGCACATAAACAGTTGTGCATGATGACAGGTATCTTTTCAACATTTGGAATTCCCACCCTACCTACCCCATAGCTGTTTTTTTGCAAAATTTGAAATATAGTTACAAATACATTTTATACCTCTCCATTCTCCAGGTAGAACTTCAGAGGAAAACTGCGGTAAACTAAAAGAACAAAGAATGCAGTCACCACTACCAGTAACAGTAAACAGAATACTGTAAGCAGACACTTTCATTAAAAGTTTCCTCGTATCCATATTTACAGAGGTTACTGCTTTTTTGTAGGCATTTACAGATGCAGATGTTCTTCTTCTACAGATGCAGATGTTCTTCTTCATCAGCTTCTTAAATGCATTTAGGGTCAGACTTAGTGTCAGCTGTGATTCATTTTGTAAAGCTTTATCAATTTACACCCAAACCAACAAAACCTTACTCTCCTGATAGCAATAAGATACTCTGATTAGTCATACCTCTCATTCAAGTCTCTGCAGAAGAGGTGAACAAATTAAACTTGTAGCTTCCTTCAGCTTATTTTCCTTCAGGTTGTTTCCTTTGGTCACTGCCTGAAAAACATAATTTCCATTCTGTGTCCATCACAGTTTAGAACGCCTTCATCTTGTAACAGGAAATTTTCCTCTTATGTTTTATCTCAACTCATAGACAAGTATCATGTTAGTAACTTAGTGTAAAATAGTTCCTCCCTTCCCCTGAAATTTCTTGAGTGAAAATCGTTTGTGACTTTTTACATATAGAAAATGTTTTCTACACAAAAGTAATGCAAAAATATTTAAAAGAAAGAAAGAAAGAAACCAAGTCAATTCAACCACTCATACAAGAGTTCAGGAAAAACTTGGAAGCAGCTCAGATATAATGGGATCAGACAATCACCCAGTAAAGCCACTTGAGCCAAAAGAGTTAAAAATGTAGACAAGCAGTTGCATTGAATGAGATATAATCATGTCTCAATTATTCTTCCTTAAACCCATATATGGGAGCTCTGAAAACGGAGAATGATAATTATGTCAACCCTAACTATGCCTTCTTTAACTGTACCACTTAAAATGACTAAACCTTTCTCATGTGTCCATTTTCTTAACTATTATGCTAGTTGGTGCTGAACTATTTCCTAACTCACCTGTCTCATATACATAAAATATTTTACAACAGGTACATATTTTTATTTAGTTTTAGGAATTTATATTGGTAGGAAAAATGGAAATATTAAGAAAAATACAAAGTAATATAAAAATATATGGCTAAAATCCAAAAGACAGAAGCATCACAATTTAACAAAAATGTTTACACTAAAAAAGAGCAAATATAAGATTACCAGAACAAATGAAATCTGAAAAAAACAGTTGAACTTTTATGATGAGCTAAATCACTGAAAATATCTAGGTTTTACAAACAAACTGCCTTTATACAAAATGACATGAAAAACAGACATTTATGTACAGGCATTTTTATAGAATTCATCACAAAAATATTTGTTTAATTTCAATGTAGGATTTAATGCTGCCCTTGCTAGAAACATCAGCACTCCACAGAATTTGGGCACTTAATATTTGTGTTCTATGTGTTGCTTTTTCATTTGTAGAATTATCAATGGGCAAATTATTTTTGAATGACGCTTACTAATAACTGAAAACACAGTGGTCAATTTGAAAGAGAGAAAAAAATAAGTGACAGAAAAGACCATCAGGATTTAAATTAAATACCTTTGAAATATTAAATGGGTTAATTATCCACTATGTTAAATGGATTTTATGTAATTTGTTGCTACATTGAAATGTAAAGGTATTATTTTGGCCCACCAGAGGGAGCCCATAATATTTCACGAATGCAAGAGAAGCATACTGACAATTATGTGGAAAAATTAATAAGAGTTGGTTATAAGGCTTATATATTGTGTAATGGACTTCCTAGTTCATCCCAGTATCTAGATAACATGCCTCATCATCATGGAAAGCAAGCATTAAGAAGTCAAATTCAGGAGAGCTGCACCCAGAATGCATTTGGTCCATTATACTTTTAAATGAATATGAACAGGGCACTGCATACATTTGATCAAAAAACCCAATAAATTAAAATATCATGTAATGCAAGTGTATACCACAGTTAGAATTTAATGATATTGAAAAGTGAGAGTTAAAAAAAGACAAGGTACTTCACATAGTTTTGAAAAGTTACTGTCACTCTGAAGAGTGCTTCATAAAAATGCTGGGGTCCTGTTAGCTACATTTGAAATAGGTTGTCTTATGAAACAAAACTATTTTATAAAACCTAGGTCAGTCGTCTCTATACCCCTTGCCTTGCTCCATGACAAGAAAGGAAGTTCAGTGCTCAGATGAAATAGGAGATCAGGTGAACCAGAGCTAAGCTTAAAATGAATTTGGGCAGAGTCCCATCTGATAAACATCTCTGCTCTCAAAAAATTGGAGAAAATGCTGTACCCTTATCCTACTACTAAATGATAATGAGCAATATAGAGCAAGGTTGGTAGCAAGAGCCATGGGCAACATATAAAACTATATATTATAATTTCTGGAAAAGATCTTTTATTTACCTGTATGGGCTGCTGGCTAGATCAGTACTTCTCTCCCAGCCGAGGTTCTTTTCCTTGGTATCAACTGAATGTAGTTAAGTTAATCAGGCCACAAAAAAGTAGTTAAGGGCAAAACACATTTGAACCAAGGAGCAGGACTCAAGCTCTAAATCTCCTGTTTCTTACCCATATGTTTTATAAGAGGGGGCTGGGGAGGGGAGGGGGGTCGTGGTTACAGCCTTGATGATAAACTGTCATAAAAGTGTTCCAGTTTCTTGAAAAATTAGTGAATTAGAAACCAGGCAATTCTCTGTCACAGAATGTTTAATATATTACAAGTATACAAACTACTGAGGAACTGGTTTAGAGGGGCATTTTTTGGGAGGGAGGGGTTGGAAGGTTAATCTTAATGGGAAAAGCAACAGACTACAATCTTAAAAAATGAAACTTTCCTTTATCCATTGAATGACAATATGATCTGTGCCACATAAATGAGCTACAAACCTGATCTGGAGGGATCAGAGGACCTTTCTGTTCTGTGCTCATTTGGTCTCCAACAGTTTTATAGCTTCTCTGCTACAGGGAATACGCATGTTTGTGACAACTGGTAAAATCTCAGAAATAATTATGAGAAATGTTGCATTTGGAAAAAAAAATGTTTTCCCCTTGTTTTTTGCATTGAATTTCCCAGGAATATTTGAAGGAATGACAATGTTGACAAAAAGATGTCATTGAAGATTAGATTCACTGAACACAAACTCTGAATTCATAAGTTATACTCACAATGTATTGCCCCCTTTAAGATTTATGCTCATTCAATCAAGGATCAAATAATTATCATGCAACTATTATGTCCAAGCAAAACCAACAAAGCTTGAATTACTGTATTTCAGTTATCAAATCTATCTATAAGAGACTGCTCTTTAACAATATTTGGACCATAATTATATAGAGAAATTATTTGAATATGGAAGTACTGTAAGTTACCACAGGTAGATGATGAACAGAAAAGACCAAGCTCAAAGAAATTATTTGCTACAGTTCTAAAACTTAGCCATCTCCTTGTCTGAGACCACATTTCACAACCGCTACTAATCAGCTGTCAGATGGAAACCACTTTCATGCTTTACCAGCTTCAGTTAGATTTGAACAAGTGGGTTAAGAAGTGAAAAGCTTCATATCACAGTACTTATCACTGAGTCAGTTGACCAGGAGCAGTTTTGTCAGCAGTTATCTTACCCTTAGTAAGCCCACAAAATGTGTTGTAGCTTAGGAGTTAGACACAGAAGTGATGGTGAGTTCATTCAGTTAAAATGGATTCATAATGTCATTGGCATAAAGTCTCCCAAAACTTAGGCTCTGTGTAAATATTTTGCAATCACTAAATCACAATTGTTGTGCCACAACATTTTTCTTGGCATTGCACAATCCTGGCCTGTAACAGTAAAGGATTTCAGGCCGCTAACCCAGCACCTCAGGTACTGCCCCGTCTTCCACTCTTGAGCAGCACTGGATGTTGTGCACAATTTTCTGACTAATTAGCTGTTCATCAACTCTATTATTAAACAAATATGAAGCAGCTGTAGCTCTCAAAGTATGATTACTTATAAAACCCTTCAAATCCAGCCTCACTTACCCAGCCTCCCTATAGTTTTACTCAATTGATTAACTCCAACCTGTTTATCACTAAACCATTCATTTAATTTAACAATCCACTAAGGCCTCAGTTAAAATGCATCATGTGTCTTCTTCCTGGGCATTTAGTAAGTGCCCACATCTACTGTGTCTTCTAATCTCTTTCTTAATGAGCATCTCCAACCCTAATAATTTAAAAGGATGTCAAGATGAGCCTCAATTAAAAAAAGAAATGTTTGGAAAGGCATCAACAATGGCAGATGTTAAAATGGTGGAAAATAAATGACCATTTTATTGTTTACCAGTGATCAAAGCTTCAGGCAGGAAAAAAAAGAACGAAGTATTCAAGGCCAGGTTCAACAAGGGACATAGGCACCACTTCAACTTTTATATGCTGAGCTACACCCACTTTTTCATATCTGCATCTGGCTCCCAGAATAGGTGCCACAGCTGAGTTGTAGCCCACTCTTACAATGCCAGGGAAGAATTCACTGCCTTCAAATGTGATCCATATCAGCCAGCATGCTAAACAGCTAGCTGAAAGCAAATATGGAAGAGAGGGGATTGTTTTAAAAATCAGGTTGGGATTCAGAGTTTGAAACCCTGGAGTTAGGTACTTATGTTGTTTCTTTACAAAAATGGAACAAGAGGATTGTCTTCTTTTAAAAAAAAATGCTCTGCCATTGGCCCCTTTTATACAATAGCTCACTGGCTGAAGCAATCAACCAGGATTTGGGAAACATGGATTCTGTGTCCTTCCCTCTGGAAGGACCCACATATCTCAGGTGTGCGGCCAAAAATATCAGCTTTATAGAAGCATCTGGGGTAGTCACACTCGACCCCCTCCTGTCGAAGCTCTTCTATCTTGAGCCAATCGAATCTTGAATTCTCTTGAAAAGGAGGAAGCATAATTCTCTGGCCCAGTCTTCAGTGCAGTCACCTGGGACAGACGTGCATTTTTCTCATTTCCAACTCCCAGAACCATTTGTATATGGTATCCAATGCATAAGCAATCTTTGAAGCAGGATCAGAAACCTAAATCACACTTCACCCAGCTTTGTGCCTTAAATCACTGGGCTAGAGGTTCATGCTTCCCTCTTTGGGCCAATGAATATCAAATGTCCTCTTTTGGCAAAGTTTCAATAGGAAAGGGATGGAGAAACAATACTTATTTTCCACCCTGGAACAACCTATAGAAGAGTGGCTAAGACAATCACCTGGAGAAAGGGGTGTGTGGATTTGAACCCCCTCAAACTTGAGGAAATATAGAGACCATATCCTGAGTGAGTGCTTGCTATAAAAGAAATTGTTTACTGCCACTGCATCTTGCAGGTAGCCCAATCCTAGTGGTGTGTTAGGCAACCCCCTCAGCAGACTTGCAAAAAAACCTCCTAGTTGTTGGGTCCCAATGTAATTTAGGTTATTCAGACTTGTCCATACACAGAAAGATTTGGCATCTCTAGGTATCCAGGGAAATTTTCTGTCAAAAGTAAAGTGTCTATGAAGTTTAAGTGCTTCCAGTGGTAGGTGGCAGTTGAGGTTTTTCAGGATGGCAGTTTTGACCTCAGATACACTTATTCTGCCTATATTCCAGTCTAGGTGCTTAAATCCTCCACCCCATCCCAATCTGGCCCTTAGCTTCTCTACTCAAAATGTACCCTACAAGCTGCAGTGGACCCTGCAATGACTCTTTTAGTCCAGCCTTAGAAGTGCCAGGACAACAGTGGGTTAGTGAGTCTGGAAAATTACTGTTTTAAGCAAGAGTGGCTCTTGTCTAGTAGCTATTGCTTTCTTCAAACAGGAATATTGTACAATGGGTCTTTCTTTTATTTTATGCTCATAAAGGAAAGGAATTACATTTGATAAATAGTCACTTTCAAATTAAATTGGCTGAAAGTCTGTTCCAGAGTACCTTTCTTTAGGCCTTACTAAAAAGCACACAAGCTACAGCATCATCCAGACCTTGTAAATTGGGGGGAAAAGGCTGGAATGGTATAAAGGTAGTCTAAAAGTCCTGTACCCAGTGGAGTGAGAATATCTCTGTTGACCACCCTGTGAAAGACAGCTGTAAAGCCATCTTCTGTGGGGCCTTTACAAGCCTTCCTACAAGAGATGTGCTGACACAGGGATGTTATGAGAAAAGGGGAGTAGAAGCAGTTAGCATTGCAGAGATTCTACATAGCACCGCATCTCATCAGATCACTCCTTCAAGCAACTGTAATTTAGACAAAATCCCAAGGCATTTTACATTATGCCAGGGGCCACTGCAGCCCTGGAGGTCTCCAAGATGAGGCAGATACACAGATGACTTAAAAGACTACCTATGGCTACCTATCTCTGGACTGTGAGTTCACTATTTTGAACTTTATAGTGGAAGGGTAAATCTAGTTCAAGTATATCAGGAGACTCCAATAAAGCCATTAAATCCCAGGTACCTCCATGTGCAAGACCTATAAGATCGTATACTATTTTCTCTTTGAATGTTCCCTTGGAGTTCTCTGCCAGAGCAGCTTGTTTTGGAAAAGACAGAGAGAGAGGCATTCCCTGGAGTAGTGTAGGCAACACATCCAGGATTTGCTTGTTTCTGAAAGGAATTACCATTAAAGGTTCTTGTTAAACAGGAGGAAGAAGGGCCTGCTTTGTGCCCCCTAAGAGCAATAAGGCAAAGTGGCATTGATCATCTAAGAAAATCAGGTTGTGACCCCAAATCTAGCCAACACAGAGCAGTATGCTTTCTATACAACATGGCATGAACAGTAAGCATTACACTACTACTTTCAACTTGTTTCTGAAGATTCAAAGGCCTCTGAAGACCAGGGCTTCAGAGCAAGAGGCCTTTTGTCAGCTCTAAGAGAGTGACCAGGTGGAAAAGGGTTAACATGCGCCTCCTCCTTTAGTAAAAAAATAAAAAACCAAACTAAATAAGAACACAAACCCAACATCCAGCATGCATTAAGAATTCTTCAATAACTCAGCCACAAATACTTGCAAAGAAAGGGAAAAATAAATCATTAAGGAAACATATTTCAATGTCA
Source organism: Alligator mississippiensis (assembly GCF_030867095.1). Taxonomy (NCBI): domain Eukaryota; kingdom Metazoa; phylum Chordata; order Crocodylia; family Alligatoridae; genus Alligator; species Alligator mississippiensis. The sequence continues at coordinate 200,900,787 of NC_081826.1, read as the reverse complement.
AGCTTTAAAGGGATAATTATAAACAATAGAAAGGACTTTTTTAATTATGAAAAATACCATGACAGTATGCTTTTAAATTATATATAATGGAAAACAAGGTGAGTCACATAATCATACTCCTTTTGACACATAACAATCTTCATCAGCAGTCTTCATCCTGCCCCCATGTCAAGACTTCATAAAGGGGGCAGGTTCCCTGAAGGATGTGAACATACATCTAATCTAGTGCTCTGAAAACCCTTTTGCACTCACCCACAAGAACTGCATCTTTTGAAACCACTTAACTTACTGTAGAACAAGTGCTGGTTAAGACATTATAAAATATTCATTGAATATCTCTTAGTATATTTAAGTAACAAGCAAACCAGATTGAAGACCTCACAGATAGAATATTTATGATAAAACTTTAAATCCCCTTGGACTTTGTTGAATGTAACCTGAGAGAGATGCTGTTCAGCGTGTGACTGACTGACTGTTCTGACTACTTATGCACACTGGATTCATCTAGGAGTATACAAAAAAAAAAAAATTGTTGGGGCTGAAACTACCTTATTTTTGTAGGACTGGAATTTTCTCTCATTCTTAGAATAATAATATATATCCTAATAAACATGCAAGAGACATTTTACTTTAGACTAAAATTAATTATGTGTCATCCCATGAATTATTTTTCCATACCTTATGCTAGTACATAGATGTATACATCCATCGTCAGAATTGGAAATCTAGGTCACTTAAAGGTGGTGATCCAATACTAAATGCACAACATGCCCCAGTCAGATCTGAAATGGGGAACCTTGCCCAACAACAGGATTTAAAATTAAAAATGAAACCTTCTGCAGCAGATGCCTAGAATATTAAAATATAGACCCGCATAGAAGATGGCATAGGCAAAATACTGAAGGGCATTGGAAAAGCAAGCCATTGCATCTTATTTAGTCGGTGCCATAAAGTTAGGGTAATTTAAGGAGCCATACAAAATAAAATAAAGGGAAAGCAAATATTTCCTTATGGAAAACCTGAGAAATCATAGCCACAGTGACAAATGATGTATCAGGAACTGAAAACAGAAGAATAACTATGGGCATCTATACATGTGCTGGGGCGGGGGGGCACTGCTTTGATTAGAGCAGCTCTCATAGATGTTAGGGTCGGAAGGGACCTCAATAGATCATCGAGTCCGACCCCCTGCATAAGAAGAAAAGAGTGCTGGATTTAGATGACCCCAGCTAGATACTCATCTAACCTCCTCTTGAAGACCCCCAGGGTAGGGGAGAGCACCACCTCCCTTGGGAGCCCGTTCCAGACCTTGGCCACTCGAACTGTGAAGAAGTTCTTCCTAATGTCCAACCTAAATCTGCTCTCTGCTAGCTTGTGGCCATTGTTTCTTGTAACCCCCGGGGGCGCCTTGGTGAATAAATACTCACCAATTCCCTTCTGTGCCCCCGTGATGAACTTATAGGCAGCCACAAGGTTGCCTCTCAATCTTCTCTTGTGGAGGCTGAAAAGGTCCAGTTTCCGCAAGAGAAGGTTGAGAGGCAACCTTGTGGCTCTCTCAGAGCTGCTCTAATTAAAGCACCTGCAGAATCACGTGTATTCAGTCTTCCATGTTTCAAAATGGTGGTGGGGGTGCTTTAACTAAAGCTCATGATGTGGAGGCTGCTGGAGTGCGCTAATTAGCACGCTCCAGTAGACTCGCAGCAGACTCGATTAATTGAGTATGTTTCAATGCATGCTAATTAGCATGAATCAGAGCAAAGCTCTGTCGTGTATATAGGTGCCCTTTATGATTATTAATAAGATGGTCTCATGCAAGCTAGGACAAAATCCAAATGATAATAAGACTTTATGCTTTGGAGTAAAACTGGATTGTCAGGGATGGTAATAGAAAGTAACTATTTTATTTCCCTGCAACCTCTGACATCCTAGCATTGTACAATTGACCATCTGAATGATGGGTGATTTCTGCTTTCATCTGAAACATCAGGTATTAGCTAGGGGAAAGGCAAGATAACAGAATAGAAAGAACACTAATGTGATCCTCTCTGGCACTTTTGATGTTCCTACTTTATGCAACCTCTTTAATTAGAGCTCAGTAAATCTTCTGTAATAGACAGCACATAGGGAAAAGAGATTTATTTGACAACGTTGTTTGCATCTGCCAGTGACATATGAATACATATAGAACTGTGTAGTAAGTGTGGAAGAACAAAGTGAACATTTCCTTGTTTGATGAGATGTAAGGTATAGAATAATTCTATTGTCCAGTAAGCACAATTAACGGTTTTAGCTGACAGCTCCTTTTTTCCCTTAATTTATATCCTACAAGAGGATAAATGATGGCTCTGATCCATTGCCTTGTGTTACCATCTCCTGCAGCCTATCCAAATATCAAATCAAAAGAAAATGGAAAAAAAACCTAGATGTAAAAAAGCCTTCTGTTGCTTCTGTTCTTTTCAAATTGACAAACTGTAGTTAAATGACTGCCACCATGCCAGCAGACTAGGACATGAGAAATAGAAATGCTCCTAAAAGATGCTGGGTCCTTCAGTGCACTTTCAGCCATACCCACTAGGCTCAATGGCATCCCTGTGCTGAGCCCTGGACCTCACTTTAGCAGCTCATAGCAGCTTAAATAAGCTACAGCACAAAATCAATGCGGGACCAATATAACCAGCCCCACCTTTCTCCCCACATAAAAGCACAGTGTACCAGGGGAAAGAAGGGAAAGATTGAGCAGGTGGAGATGTATCATTAAGGCCACTGACAGATATTAAAAAGAAGGTGCAATAGTGTCTCATGTGGGATCCCAGCAATTGTACCTCCCACCATGCCACCCAGGCATTATTCAGCATTATGGGCTCCCCATGCACTGGCAATCTTTACTCCTGTGGCTGGGAGCCCCGTCAGCTGATGCAGGTCCCAGCAACGGGAGTGCATGGTGTGTTCCCATGACTGAGCCCCATCAGTGTTTAGAACTCCCAGGCATGGGGGCAACCATGTGCTTCCATAGCTGGAAGCTCTGTCAGCTGATTAGGGTTCCCTGTAATACTCAGGTCCTTTTCTGCAGAGTTGCTGCTTAGCCAGTCAGTCTCCAGGCTGTAGCAGTGCCTGGGAATCTTCTGTTCTAAGTGCAGGACTTTGCACTTGTCCTTGTTGAACCTCATGAGATTTCTTTTGGCCCAATCCTCCAATTTGCCTAGGTCACTCTGAATCCTAGCCCTACCCTCCAGTGTATCTACTACACCCCCAGCTTGGTGTCTCCCATGAACTTGCTGAGGGTACAATCCATCCCATCTTCCAGACCATTAACAAAGATATTAAACAAAACCAGCCCCAGGACCAACCCCTGGGGCACTCTACTTGATACCAGCTGCCAGCTAGACATTGAGCCATTGATTAGTACCCGTTGAGCCTGACAATCCAGCCACCTTACAGTCCATTCATCCAACCTGTACTTCCTCAGCTTGCTTGCAAGAATGCTGTGGGACATGGTATCAAAAGCCTTGCTAAAGTCAAGGTATATTCTGTCCACTGCTTTCCCTGCATCCACAAAGCCAGTCATCTCATCATAGAAGATAATCAGGTTGGTCAGGCATGACTTATCCTTGGTGAATCTATGCTGACTGTTCTTAATCACCTTCTTCTCCTCCAAGTGCTTACAAATTGATTCCTTGAGGACCTGCTCCATGATTTTTCTGGGGACTGAGGTGAGGCTGATTGGTCTGTAGTTGCCTGGATCCTCCTTCTTCCCTTTCTTAAAGATGGACACTATATTTGCCCTTTTCCAAGAATCTGAGACTTTCCCCAGTCACCATGAGTAGAGGTGCACCAATACATCTGTCTCATATTGGATAAGTATTGATATAAAGAAAACTGGCTGTATTGGATATTGGCCCAATGGGGCTGATAATTTGGCTGATAAATACCCATAGCTGCAGCACAGCACTCAGGCAGCAAGAAGCAAAGCTGGCAGCATGAAGAGCTGCCTCCAGCTGGTAAGTTCAGTGTGGTGGAAGGGGAGCAAGGAGGGAAGGGGCATGGGGGTGGGGATCAACACCCCCTGTGGTGAGGGAGGGGGCAGGGGCAGGATCAGGTGTTGCCCAGGTAGGGTGGGGGCACAGAGACGTGCCTCATTGTGGGGGAAGCAGCTCCCGCTGCTGCTCACACCCTGGAAGGGCATGGGGGGCGTGTGCCCCCTGCATCTGTGCAGGGCAGGGCGGGTACATGGGTGGAGGTGGACTGTTGAGCCACGGCTGAGCCAAGTAGCTGGTAGCGGCAGCACTGGGAGCAGAGCAGCGGTGAAATTTGGCGTGGATGCACCACCCTCCTAGTGCCGCCAGTGCCCGCTCTGAACCCAGCCCCTGCCGAGAAGGAGTACTCCAGCCTTTTTCTCATCATCTGTCACTGGGTTGCCTTCCCCATTCATTGGGACCCACACTTTCCTTGACCTTCCTCTTGTTGCTAAAAGATTAATGAGTTAATTACATCTTAAGTGTAACATATGTCAGGGGCCATAGGCTCAGTATTACCAGGACTGTGAGCTCTGGAAGAAGCATAAAACCCATCATTTAGATCAACCCTTTCTGTGCTGCATCTTGTGCAAGGTCTCACAGATAATAATCCTTAGTGTCTCCAGCAAATTATTTAGAATTCACATAAGACCCTAAATGATGTACCTGACACAAATATTGACTATGCTGCTTACTTCCCCCTGTGAGAAATAGAAACTGAATAGAAGAAACAGACAGATGGTAAAAAGGATTATGTGCTTTACCAGTAGAACTTTCTGTGTATGACCACACCAACATTAAACAAATATTCTGAATTTTAAAGGAAAATGGCAAAAAGGAAAATACATATAAAATAGCTTCATCATTAAAAAAACACTTAAAACTCAGTAGTTAAAGATTCTTGGAAATGTATGGGCTCAAAATGCTTAAAATTGCTACTTGGGGCCACCTGCCTACTTATGCTATGCAGTATGGTGGGCAGCAAACAAGGACAACTAAAAGAAGAAATCTCTATAAAGAGGTAGCTTTATCTCCTGTTCTGTCCTTCATGTTCCTTATGTCTCCAAACACAATGCATATCTCTATCCAAAATTCAAGGAAATGATGCTGCTAAGCAAGAGGGCATTCAGAGAACTGCATGGGATCTCTCACATGGTTTGTGAGATTTGATTAGCTGTGCACAATTTCTCCACCAGCCCTATATTATTCCATATTCTTCTATATTTTACCAAAAGGTATGATTAGCTTCCATGAGTTGTAATTTTGAGACTAGAAACACAACTCTTACAAAAGATTTTCCCTGGGATGGTACTAAATAACACTGGGGGTCTATATATAAAAGTGTAAAGAATTCTTGGTATCCAAACTTTTTTTCTTGCATCCGATTGGATCCCTCAAGCCCACAAACCTACTTTACATAAATCCTCCTTCCTTACCAAGCACTCCTCCCCACCTTTACCTAGGATGGTGAAATTCCAAACACAGCAATCAAACTGGCAGATGAGTCAGATTTTCTTATTATATTGTACTCACATGTGTAAAAGAAGTGATGCCATTTCTGCTCTCATTATTTATTGATGTCAAAAGGTGCAATTTAAAATTCTGCTCTTTAATTTTTTCCATGACAGTCAAAGAGATTTTTTTTCTGTACGGCTTACAAAACATTCTAAGCACTAAGGAACTGCAATTTCTCATCTTGATGCTGTTTAGAGAAAAAATTTTGGTTTAACAGGTCTATCTTTTTCATAAAAGAGAAAACCTCCAAACCACTTATAGTCATCAGAATTGCCAGGGCCCAGTTTTATAAAAGTAGAAGAGTATATCCTGTTACTAAAGCCAAATTAGCCTTTTCAAGATAGATTCCTCCTCCACTTTCTACTGGATATAGTATTCTTTACTTCATGTACAAGAATGATATTATCAAAATTGTCCAAATGACTTAGAATCTAAGTCCCCTATTCAAAAGTGACTTACTGGTGAGATCCACAAAGGGACTCAGGCAGTGCAACACTTAATTCACAACCTCAAGTCATACCCCAAAACCATCTATACAGTATGTGTGGTGGGGGCAGGGGGGAGCATATGCTGAAGAAAAGGACTCAGAAAGAAGCAAGCAGAGCAAGGAGCTGCTTAAGATAGTTAGTTGGAAATGATATGGAGAGGGGCACCCCTCCAAGGTGGTTAGGTACCTATCTGGTAATCAAAGGGAGATGCTTACTTGTGCTCAGGATTCTCAGCCATGTATCCTCTCATGGCCTGGTCACCCCCCTTCTAATAAATTAAAATAAAATAAAAATAAAATAAAATATAAATCAGCACCAGAAGACAGAGTCTCCTCACTACACCCAACAAAACTATAGTTAGCGAACTCATGTGGGAGTTGGGAAGTCTGTTTAAAAATTTCCTACCCTCCTGATTCCAGCTCAGGACTTCTGCCAGCTCAGGTGTTTCACTTCCTAAGACAGCAACATCAGGCTACAGAGTACTCTGAGGTGGTTGGCTTTTAGGCTAGAAACCCAGGTTGCTTGTTGTCCCATCCATTGATGCTATAGGACCTGATAGGTAATGTGTTCTCCCAGTGCTTGAGGGCCAGTCTTGCATGCCTCAAGAATTCCAGTACAGGATCAGCCCTGGGAGCACCTATAAGTAGGTACTTCCTGCAGAAATTCCTATATTGCATCTGATTGGATTCCTCAAGCCGACAAAGCACCTTCCCAGAATGGCTGGAGAGTATGGGCAGCTCTCTTCCAAAAATGTTGATGTCATTTACTAGTGTAAGTCTGGATAGCTTTTCTATCCATTTAAATAACTAACCCTCTTTTTAAAATCTGGTTCTTTGTCTAAAAAAATATTCTCAGGCATTGAGATCCGTAGCCATAATTATGCATTATCAGTTTTGAATTGGACACCTCATTTTATTTTTAATGTTCCTTATTTCTTAGCCTAGATGATGGGGAACAGAACTTCCTGTTTACCTTCTCAAGACCATTTATGATTCCCCTTAACCATTTCCTATCTAAGATAACCAAACCTAATCTATTTTCACTCTCCCTTCTTACAAGCATTTTTCACATTTTCATCCCCTTTCACTGAATCCACTCCAATTCTGTAATTCATTCTTTTATAAATATATTCTTTTTACCATGAGATAGCCAGGGTTGTGCAGAATATTCTAGATGAAGCCATACTTAATAGTGGTACTAGAATATTATCCATATTAGTTTCAATCCATTTTTGTATACCCTAATATCTTTTTAATCAAAGCTCCGTTCAGTCTTCACTGAGCTGTCCACAAGGATGCACAGATCCCTTCATTTGCCATGAGGCTGCCTGATTATCAACCATTTTTCACCATCCTTTGGTTTGGCTTAGCTGAGTAGTTCTTGCCATTTGCCAATTTTACTACTTCATTGTTCAAATCTATTTTCAGAGCCTTGAGGGTTCTTGCTGACAAACTTTTGTTAGGATGAAACTTTTGTTAGGATTCTGTTTCCTTTTTCTTGGTCAGTTCTTGATTAACGACATTATACTGCCTCTCACATTATAACTGCTGAGTTTCTTTGGAAATCTCTTACCCTGGAACCTTGTCAAAGGCCCTTTTAAATAAACACACACACACATTATGTCAACCAGTTCTTGCTCAGCCACTAATTTATTGATATGTTCAAAGAATTGTAATAAATGAGCACCTCATGGTGATATCTACACCATGTTGACAGAGTGCTAAGCTTCACCATCAAAGAAATAAGCCCTGTCCACCTACAACAACTTCCTCCCAGTCCACTACTCTTGAAAATGGCAGAAACACGGGTTTTGAACACAATGGTAGAGATGCAACCCCATTATCTCATTTTTGTGACAGATGAACATGAAGCAAGAGAGGGTGGGCAAGACTTATTTCTTTAGTTATGAAACTGAGCCACCTACCACTGCATTTTAGACACACCTGATCCAATGGTGACCTTCTAAGAGTCAAGCACATAGGCTCCCTATATATGATGCATGTGAAAAGTGAGGTGATTAGAATGGAATACACAAGAGCAAGCATGCCAAATGGGTTTTCTGCCTAAATAAGCCAACAGCAAGTAGTGATGATGGGGTTCACCTTAAATTTCAGCTGTCTCTGGGTTCAGGCACCTTAGTCTATGGTTCAGGGAGATGCTTCCCCTAATCATGGAAGCCCTGAATCCCCTCCAAACATAAGCAACTTTCACCAGCAGGGCTTTGGTTTCTTTGACCATGGAGTGGTGTCCTAAGATGATGCACAGCTGGAAAGAGATTGAATCCACCTAACAAACAGAGGGAAGACTAGCTTCGCAAGCTGGCTTGCTGATCTAGTGAGGAGGATTTTAAATTTTGTTCATTGGGCATGGAGACAAAAGCCCAGAGGTAGCAAAGAGCTAGGATACCTGTATTAAACCTTAGCGAGGGCAAGCAATGTAGCAAGGACCAATGTTCTCAGGGAGAAGAAAGGACAATTAATTAGATACCTGAAATATATATATATATATACACTAATGTGAGAAGCATGAAGAACAAACAGGAAGTACTGGAGACCCTAGTACAAGCACAGAATTATGATATAATTGGAATTATGGAGACATGGTAGGATGGGATAGTTCACATGACTGGTCATGGATGGTATAGCTTGTTCAGGAAGGATAGGCAGGGTAATAAAGGAGGAGGTATTGCCCTATATGTAAAGGCAATGTACATATATTCTCAGGTACAGTACAAAGTGGAAAGAAGGCCTGTTGAAAACCTCTGGGTAAAGGTCAGAGTGCAGAGGAGCAGAGGGGATCTCATGGTGGCCATCTGCTATAAGCCACCAAACCAAAATGAGGAGAAGGATGAGGCCTTCTTTAAACAACTGACAGAAGCTTCCAAATGACAGGACTTGGTTCACGTGGGGGATTTTAATTATTGTAGCATCTGCTGGGAGGGAAACATAGCAATGCACAAGCAGTTTAGCTTGTGTTGAAGATAACTTTTTGATACAAATGGTAGGGAGGTCAACTAAGGAGCAAGCTCTTGACTTATTGCCCACAAACAGATAGGAATTGGTTAAGAATATGAAGGAGTAAAGTAATTTGGATGACAGTGGCCACAAAATGTTAGTGTTTAAGATCCTAAGAAGATAAAGGAAGGTGAGCAGCAGAATAAAAACACTGGACTTCCGAAAAATGAACTTTACCAAACTTAAGAACATGGTGGACTGGATTATCTGCAAGTCTGAAAGGAAAGGAAGTCCAGGCGAGTTTAAGGAGGCTGTTTTATGGGCACAGGACAAGCTATCCTGATGTGACAAAAGAATGGGAACTGAAACAGGAGACATGCCAGGCTAGATAGTAATCGCTTTAATGAGTTGAAAATCAAAAAGGAATGCTATAAAAAATGAAAACTTGGTCACAGTATTGGGAAGAGTATAAGACTAATGCATGAGCATGCAAAAAGAAAATTAGGAATGTCAAGGCTTCATGATGCAACTGGTAAGGAGACATAAAAGACAATAAAAAGACATTTTGCAAGTATACCAAAAGTAAGAGGAAGACCAAAGAAACCATCGTAGGTCACTTAATGAAACATCAAAGTCAGTGTAGTTACAGACGATGCAAAGAAGTTTTTTATGTCTTTTTTCCTTCAGTATTTACAAATAGGGGCTGAGTCAGGAGGGCTGGATGGGATGCAATGTAGGGTACTAAAGGAATTCTTTCTTTCCAATGGCCAACCAGCATTTATAGCACTTTGTCCTCTTGGATGATGTGCCTCCATTCTCACCTGTCATGAGTTATCTCCTCCCAGTCCTGTCCTACAGGTTTCATCTTATATTGTCCCTTAACTGTTAGTGTGGCCTACCTAGAAGATGTACTATCAGTTTATGATTATATGTAATTTTGAAGTTTCTCAATTCCTCCACATGACAGATCCACACTAACTGCTGCAAATGCATGGCACCTTTAATGAAGGGCTGTTTCATGATATTTCATAGTTCTTCATTACTTCTTTGCCTCTGTTTTCCCTTCTCTGGTCTCTCATTGGTCCAGCTATCTTCCTGAGAATACTATCTTGAAAACAAATCAGTTTCTGTTCCTCTTTCAGCATCATGCACAAAATATCACTCAGTACATCACTACAGGTCTAATGATGGTGTTGTATAGCTGCAATTTCATTCTTCTGGTCAGTATCTTGGACCGAAATTGGTTGAAAAAATTTGACACTGACTATCCTTTTTGAGAACTCATAGAGATTTCCTGAGGTTCCAGATGATTGTAAAAGGGCAAATGTAGTGCCTGTCTTTAAGAGAGAGAAGATGAGGGCCCAGAGAATTACAGACCAGTCATGACCTTGATACATAGAAAGAACAAGAAGCAGGTCCAAAAGGAATCTATTATGAAGCATCTAGGGAAGAAGAAGGTAAACAAGTACAGCCAGCATAACATCACCAAGATCAAGTCATTCCTAAAAACCTGATTAACTTCTAAAATAAGGTAACAGACTCTGTGGAAAGGGGGAGAACAATGGATGTTACATACCTTGATTTTAGCAAGGCTTTTGAATTTGTCTCTCACAACATTCTCATTAAAAAGGTAAGGAAATAAAAACTAGATGAAAATACTTCAAGGTGGATACATACCTGGTTGGATCATTGGGCTCAACAAGTCATCATCAATGGCTCAATGTCTAATTGGAAGGATGTATCAAGTTGGGTTCCCCAGGGGTCTATTCTGGGTCTAGTTTTGTTCATTCTTCATTAGCAATTTAGATGATCAGGGAAGTCAACCTGCAGCTCCAAAGTTGGTGCCATCATGTGGGTTTTGGCTGCTACAACCACAATCCACCCTTCCATGAGAGAGGCATCCTGGGATGAGATGGTCTTCATCTCTCTTCTAAAGGTAAGGGTATGTTCTCTTACAGGTTGGCTGACCTACTCTGAAGGGCTTTCAACTAGGTTCATCAGGGGACAGGGATGCAGAAGATAAGGAGAACCTAGGATCAGCAAGCCATGAGCAATGCACTGGATCACCCCAGGTAAGCACTAAGGTAAGCACTAAGGGGCCCAATAGACATCAGGACAGTGGGGTACCAAGACCACCCATTGGGGGGCTTAAATGTCTCCACACTAATGCTAGGAGCAGGGCGAACAAGCAGGAGGAACTTGCACTCCTGCTTGCAAGCAACAACTTTGACCTGGTTGGACTAACTGAAACCTGGTTGGACTAACTGAAACCTGCCTACTCATGATTGGGCAGTAAGCATTGAGGGTTACAGGTTGTACAGATGGGATACAGTGGGAAAAAAGGGGGCAGGGTGTTGCTCTCTATGTTAAGGAACAATATACATCCTCTATAATCAAGATGGGATCAGAGGAGTGCCAAACTGAGGTACTGTGGCTCGGGATACAAGGAGGCCGGGGGGGAAAGGGACTTGGTAGTGGGGATCTACTGTAGACCACCACACCAGGAAGATGAGCTAGACCTGGAATTCTCCAGACAGCTTTCAGAGGCCATATAGTCAAGAGATTTGGTTGTCATGGATGACCTAAACTACCCTGACATCTGCTGGGAGGAGCAGCCAGCCACATCTAACTGCTCACATAGGTTCTTGACCTGCATACAGGACCTCCACCTAATGCAGAAGGTGGATCCCACTAGGGGAAATGCCTTGCTGAACAGGCACCTTGCTGGGGTCATCTGACCCCAATGCTCTTTCCTGCCCAGGGCAGGGGTTCAGACTCAATGACCTACTGAGGTCCCTTCCAACCCTAACATCTATAAATCTATGAATCTATGATGGCATTAAGTGAACACTTAGTACATTTGCAGATTACAACATGTTGGGCGGGCTTACAGGCACTCTGGAGGGGAGAGCTAGGATATAGAATGGCCTAGATAGACTGGAAAAATGGTCCATGATCAATCAGATGAAATTCAGCATGGATAAGTACAAAGTCCTGTATTTGGGACAGAAAAGCTGCATACACAAATACAGACTGGGGAATGTATGACTAGGCTGCAGTACTGCAGAGAAGGACCCACAGGCTATAGTAGACCATAAGCTGATGGTGTGCTTTTGTAGCAAAAAAGTCAACAGCATACTGGATTGTCTTAAAAGTATTCACTTGCAAATCAAGAGAAGAGATTCTCTGGCCCTATTCAGCACTGGCGAGGCCTCACCTAGATTACTGTGTCCAGTTTTGGGTCCATTACTTCAAGATGGACAGACTGGAAAGAGTCCAATGCAGAGCAACTCAAATATCTTGGGGCTTGGGAAGCAGGACTTATGAAGAAAGTCTGAAAGAGTTAGGGTTACTTAGTCTGGAGAGCAGAAGACTTCAAAATACCTGCAGGTTGATTATAGAGAGGATGGGCTTTTATCTGTGGCCTCAAGCAGCATTAGAGGAAATCTCCATTGGAGATTAGAATGAACTTTCTGATGATGATGGCAGTCAAGCATTGGAACAGGTTACCTGGAGAAGCTGTTAAATTTCCATCACTGGAAATTTTTAAAAGCAGGTTGGACAGACACTTGGCTGCAATGGTTCAGTCAGGAATGGTCCTGCCTTGGGCAGGAAGCTGGACTAAATGACCTTGAGAGGTCCCTTTCAGCCCTACTATGGTATGATCCTAAGTCCTTTCTTTCAAGGATGAAGCAGGCATAAGTCATTTCTTTTAAAACACAGCTAAAGTAGAAAGTGATGGTGCTGTGGCAATATGTTCTATGCAATAGCTTTGTGATGAGAGTACTCTGGTCACACCTACAAAAGGAGGAAACATAGAGGGACACTTAGTTTCTGTATCCTCAAAGGATATAGTCGGGAGTTAGACACTAAGTCAGTCAGCGCTGTAAAGACTCAGCCCCCTTTGGCTACCCCTTGAAGCAGAACTGTGCGACTTTGCAAATGTGAAAACTGAGGTGCATCCAGACATTGAATGCCTCCATGGTTGCTTAGCAGCTGGACAAGATTTGCAATGTTGGACTTAGGGCTAGAACCATGAAAAGACTTTTATGGCTAAGGCCATCCTAACTCCCGCTTTAGGCACTGAAGTGAATTGCCTAATATCACACAGAAAATTTGAGGCAAAAAAGAGAACTGAACCCAACCTTAATCATCCTTCCTCTTTTTGATACAATGTTCCTATTTATAAGCAGGACTTCAAAAATATTGAGACTTCCTTGTTTGTCTTCAGACCAGTTTGAAAAATCCCTGTAACTTTGTAACTAGCATTACATTTGTAATACTTTCCCCTTGCTTTTCATAGTAATTGACAAGTAAAGTAATTCTGGGGATGTGGAAGGGATACAGCCAAAAGATACATGCAATGACCCTTCCCTTGGGTTGTCATTTTAAATATTGTCCATGTGAAAATGTCTGAAAAGGAAGAGAAATGAACTGCTACCTAACAAAACACAAATCCATTCCATTATTTTACTGCAGCTTTGCCATTTGGTATGCAGTCAGCCCTGCCTTTTATATAAATATTGCTTCAGGATTTCAGAGCAGATAAGGCTGATGTTGGAGAACAGTACAGGAAGGAAGCACACAGGTATCCCAGTGAAATTTCGCTTTGTGAATAATGATTATGATAATAATTAATAATTATTCTATGCCATTGGAGAATTGCACTAATTGGCAATCTCCTGTTTTAAAAGTCCTAATATTTTATTTCTGCTTATTGCTAACTATCAAGTGGAATGCTAATGGAAATGTGGACGACTGGTATTGTAATAATTACAACTGTAATCACATGAACTCTTCTGCAGCTAACCTCTAATTAAAATAAATCAGATGATGTAAAAATCTGGTTGCATACAGCTAAGTTTCCAAGAATATCTATTATTGGGGGAAATTATTTTCCTATATTGAATGAATGCAGAACCTTCAACACTGGAAATATGGGAAGAGATGCCATGGATTTCAGACTGCAAGGGGAAACTCTGGGACCTGGAGAAGTAATGCTGATTCAATGGAAATTGGAGATGAGGGTTGCTCTCTGGAAGAGCCAGAGAGATTAGAGGAGAGAAATCATACATTTACCAAAGAATTCAACCCAGTACTGAATTAAACTGTTGCATTATGCAGACAGCTATGGCTAAACAATATGAGTAAAATAATTTTAAAGGACCCAGGAGTGCATTGACACAGTTGCATTCCTCCTTTGGCTGTGCTGCATGTGAGCTCTCAGCCTGGGGTCTGGCTGGAGTGCCTGCTTTCACGTAGCTCTAAAGCCCAAGGAGTGAGTGCTGCCATGGCCTCTCATTGCTTCTTTCCCCATGCTGCTGAATTCAACAGGGAGAGGCAGGGAAGGGAAGGGCAAGCAGTAGTTCTCATCCTTTGAGCTATGGAACCATATGAAAGCAGGGGCTCTGGCCAGACCTTGTCCTGCATCAACTGCTGAGTTCAGAGCTCACTGCTCCTGTGGAGCTCTGCTTGAGCCCATGCTGGCCAAGCAGTGAGCTCAGAGCTCACTGTGCATGCACAGCACAGCCAAAATCAGGGGAACTGCACCTGGCTTGCCCTGTTCCTGAATGTGTTACTGAGAGCACCTTCTGCTTAGCAGTCTATATCCCAATTAATTATTCAGAGTGGGATTTTAAAAAGTGCCTGTGTGAATACTGCAATGTTTGTTTTTTAGTATTTGTATGTAGAAAAGCATAATATGACATTAAAATTGTCCCTCTTCCCTCTCCAAGTCTTGCCATCATTTCTCCAAGGTCCCAGTCCTTCTTTAGGATCAGTTAGGACAGACCCAACCAATGTCGGCTATAAATGCCTTCCCCAGTGGTTCGCAATACAGTATCAAGCCCATATTCATTTACTTTTATAAATACTTCAGGTCAGTTTTTTAAACAGTTTAAATCTCTCTTTACACCAAGCTCTCTCAACAATGAAATTTCAGAAGAAATACATTTTTGTTGTTGAAAAATTGTTGTGTACCACACAAGGCTTGATTATGTAAACACCATAATAAGATTTCAGCCTTTGCATTTGCTAAAGCTATCTTGGCACCTCTGAAGTGTTAGGTAGCAATTGGCTCTGTCTTGTGTCTAAAATAGCATGGATAGGACTGCATGCCAATCTCTGTAACAACACATAGCTTGTTGTGTCTTATAGTATTGATTAGAGGCTACTCATTAAGCACGATAATAATGAAACAGGAGTGAAAGCAAGTGAACAAAGTATAAGTTAGTTAGCATAAGAAACATACCAGAAGCCTCATAATTGAAATTTAGGGCATGAGATTCAAAAATGTCCAGATGGATGGAAATCTTGATAACTATGGCTTCTTCACAAAATAACAATTTGTGTAAGTCACTAAAAAAACATGTGAGGTTTTAATCTTCCTGCTCCCCTCTTTCATGGTGTCTCACTTTGAGGCAGCTCTTTATTTTTCCCGTGGAGATCATGCTGAAATAAACTGCCAAACTTCCCTTACACCACCATGCCATCTAATTATAGCCTGTAACACTCGAGAGTGCTGACAGTGCTGAGCTATTGACTCTTGACACTCTCTAAAGCACTTAATTATCTTTTCACATAAGCCCCTTTCAACCTGTCAACTTCTTTGTATTGTTTATGAAAAAAGTTGCATATTAAGATTTCAGGACTATGCACCTGGAGTCAAACTTGCACACATGCACATAGACTGTTTAAAGAAGAGCTTCATAAATGACAGGGAAGAGTCTAAAAGCTTACTTGACACGATGGACTACTCAAATGAATCGGGGGAGCAGAATTTGGCCCATTGTGCAGGGAATGGCAAACAAATTGGGATTAACTGGAAAGCATCTTGAAGTTTTTGCATAAACCTAATACAATACCTTAACCACTATATGACTGATGCTTAAAAAATATTTAAAAGATGTTGCTTCTATGTTTACATGTCTCTAGTTCATGGTCCCAAAAACTAGAACCACATGTGGAAATGTGACTGTAGCAGAAGAAAAAAAAAATTCTTATTTTCATAGTATTTTTAGCCCAAATGGAAGTAGAAGGTAAATTTTTACCTTATTTTATAAAGATCCCTCTCCTACTTTTGTAGCAATTTGAATAGTTACTATAGCACCCAGACATCTTGGTGCTTATCCAAATCAGACATTAGAGGGTAAGATTTTCTAATGCATCCAAGTATCTTAGCACTTCAGAAAATGCTATCCTTAACCTGCTGGGACTCACCTGGCACTTGTCATTTGGAAGTATGATCTCAAATATTGTTTCTAAATTCATTTTCAACATTGATTAGCTGGTCATAACAGAGTTAAACAACATGTAAACTGAGGTAGCCATTACTTAAAGCTCCTTGAAAATTCAAGGGTAGGAGGGCAGGGGGCAAATTCTAATATTTGAAGATCAACATACATATAAAATCCTTTAGATTTAGGCATGATTGGACTGAAAGTATGAAACTGACTTTGAATCTCTCTTCTCTCACAACATCAGCTATACATATACATGTGTATTCAACCAGCTAGTGACATGGGTAACTGATTTTTAAGTTTGAATATCAAATATCAGGACTGGATACTTTACAAATAAACTGTTATTTATTTACATATAATGCAAGAGTTTTCAATAATGACAGATTTGTAAACAAAAGGACTCATTTGTAAATGGTTCATGAAGGACAAATGGAGTCAAACCTGTCACATTTTGTATTCGGTCAGTACTGGTGGACCACATCTCTTTAGAGCACTTCGGAAAACATATTTTTGTGCCAGCATAGACAGGGAATAAATGAAATATTTTTAAAGAATTTTATGAAGCATTTCAGCATCTCCTTAATTATGAACTGCTCAAAACAACAGGTTTCTTAAATGCAGAGGTTTGAGAAAAAGTTCAATTATCCAGCTTTCTGATGTCCTATCACACTGCACTAATACAGACTTGCTTGACTTATTATGAGGCTCACTAATTGTGCAGTCCTTCTCTTATCCTGTGATAAAATGCAGAGCACCTAATTGTACACACAGAGAAGATTAAGTACAACAACAGCTGCATATCATACATGCAGAAATTGTCAGGGGAGCAAGGCTGAGTCTATGGCGAAGTAATTGTGCAAGTAAATAAAAAAGGGTCATGCTCTATTGGATTTTGGTTAGCTGGCACTAAAAGATGGATCCAACACAGAAGGAGAAAGAAATTAGTAACTGTAGACTGCTCCTTTTTGACCAGCATCAAGCCATCCTTATAACATGTAAGTTCTTTTAAAAAGCAAATTAAAAGTATAGCTCCTAAATCAAATGTTTATCCAAATATTTCATGCTCTTTAAGTTATTAGTACAAAAGATTGGGCAATGAACATCTGGGGATATAAATTCCTTCAGGGACACTGGTGACAGGATAAATCACAGGAGTGAAGTAAGGTGCCAGAACCCCAGAAAGGTACAAGAGAGATTAGAATCCCAAATTCCAAACTTTTTTCTTATTTTGGAAACTTTGTAAACAAATGCATTCATACCCCATTGAGATGATCCCATTCTTCCTTCCCATAGTTGCCTCTCTCTGCCCCCTGAGTTTTGACAGAAGTTCCCCACGCTACGTTTCTTTCATATCCCTCTGTATCTACTTAGTTTTGGAAAAGACCTTGCCATCTTCTTTCCAACCTCTATTTGTTTGCCCCTCATAAGCAGGTTTCTGAGTTGCCCCTTTGTACCCTTCCAAAGGTATATTCTACTGCTCTAATAATTTTTCCCTGTAGTGTCACTAAAGGAGTTTTACCTATTACTCCAGCATTAGTGACTGTGTTTAACTTTGTGGACCAGAGGTGCGGTAGCACATCACTATACTCTAGATTTGCCTTACCTGGGCTCTTGATTTGCCAGATGTTCTAGACTATAGTGGGAAAACTGCAAAGTGCGTGTGGGACAGGGCCAGGGGGGATGCAGTGATCCTGTTGCACTACCTCAGCCTTTCATTCCTACTCTACTCAAACTTTAAAACCAACTGCCTGGAAGGGGCAGTGACATTTCTTTTCAGACAGCACTGGTGGGGTCAATTGACTTCATGGCTTAATATAAAATAGTTTATATTCCAGCTAATTGCTCTTCACTCCACAGGTGTTAACGAGTCTCTCTCATTTCACTGGTCTTGATGTTTCAAGCTATCCTTTCTTCTGCAATTTTGCTGTCTGCTAGCCATTCTTAGTAATAACTTTCTTCTATTCCACAGTCCTGCAGATTACTCTTTGTTCTAGCTAAAAACCTTAATTCAAGTGTGGTAATATTAACTCAGGTGAACATCAACTTGGATGTGGAAATGAATAACAATAAAGTGTTGGATGCTCAAGAAAGCTAGTTTTTGTATTACAAATCTGAGTAAGAGTTGTACATTTAATTACCTTGACTACAGGGCTAATGAAACAATATATTTTGAATTATTTTTCCTAGTTTGTTGTGTTTTTTAAATTCAGTATATACATATATATAATCTAGCACATGGGTGCTAAACCTCCAGCTTACAGGCCAAATGTGGCCCATTGAGCCTTGGAATTTGGCCTTCAGGGTTCCCCATAGTTTGGCAAGTTTGGCAGCAGGCAAGAGCAGTGGCAGCTAATACTGCCACCCTCTCCACTGCAAAAAATTCCAAGTCCAATGTGGTGGGTCAGAGCTGGACCATGAACCTCCCTCCACAGCCAGATCAGAGCCAGGCCACCCTCCCTTCCTTCCACGCAGCTGGGTGAGGACCAGGCTGCATCTCCTTCCCCCACCAAGGCAAGCTACACCCCCTTTCCTCCATCCAGCCAGTTTGGGGATGGACCAAGCCCCCTTCCACCATATGGCTGGATCAGAACCAGGCTGCCCTTGACAGTGGCCAGATAGGGCCCCTGTTTCCATTTAACTGGAGAAAACATGTGTTGCATTGATACACCACACCATCTGCATCCCTCCTTTTCAAAATCCTAGATTCCCCCATGGGCATGGCTATATGTCATATAATGTGTCCATATACTTCACTTTTTTATACTCATACCCCATCCACTTGAAACTTATTTAACTATTCCAAGCCACAAGGTAAAAATGAAGGGGCGGAGAAGGCAGCAGACACTTTAACAAAAGGACAGGTTTTTTGTTTGTTAAAGCTTCATTATAATATATTATATGATTCCTAGAGGTAGTTTTAATTGAATTATAATATGTCTCTTGCTTTTGTTCAGATTGCAGAGCTTCATTTCATGGTTCTCCAACCACTCACAAGGCTCCATATACCATAATTCAATTATAAAGAGAAACCACATACTACATATTGTAAACCTTTATTTTAACAGGCTCTACATTGGTCATAGATGTCTGATCAAGACTCAAACTTAGATTTCTGGCTCAGGAATTAATATGTTTTCTTGTATAAGATCTATAGTAAGATATTCTAAATTACAGGTGGAGGAAAAATAATTGTTTATCAGTTGTTATATGCCATTGCTCTCCTGTGATTTAAAGAGATGCTTAAAAGTACCCTTTTCTCCTGTAAGTTATAGGGGTTATCCATCCCTCCTCCCCCCCCCCCCCATATCCTTTAGAGTCAAACAATCTTATTCTGCTTGTTAGCAGGAAGAGTAGGTAGCGATAACTTCCATCCTGAGGAAGTGAAAAGATTGTGCCTGAAACTCTCTCAGCTCTTAGTAGCTCAAACACAGCTGAACTCCCAAATTTGGAACCCTATGTGGGGTTTCCAATTGGTTCCCTTTCACTATTATTTTAGGTAAATAACACTGATTTCTGATTTAAAAACAAAAACCCAGGAAATAGCTGTATTTCCAAAATTAATAACATGCTTACTACTTATGTACAATAACTCAGATTCTTACTCTATATGTATCACAATGGATTCAGAGGATACAAAGTTGACTACTTATAGATTGTCTTACAAAATTTTGTAAAAGCAAATTCTGTGAATACAAAGAATACCAAAAAAAATGCATTATAGGGCCAAACATGGCGTTCTGCTACATGGGACTGGGGTAAAAATGATATATAAGATTGTGTGTGTGTGCGCACATGGTCACGTGTATGAATTTATGCATAAATATTACAAGTTTGTATTATTTTAAAGAGCATTCTACTTTTTCCCCATAAACTTTGTGCAATTAGTTTCCTTAGTTTTGCTTAAAATTTGAAGCATTAATAATTTCCAATTCAAAGGGAAATTAAAATATTTTAAAATAAGAAATACCAATTGAATTAGTTATGCCCACCTTGTCTCTACATAGAACAAAGATTTAACCAAAACTCTCCACAAATCAGCACTTCTCCAGAGCTTGCTACAAGCAGCACCAACCTCAAAAACACATTTACTCTCAATTTCTACTTCCTCAGCCCCTAAATCTGAAGCTGCAACAGAAAGAGAAGCTCATTACAATATAATATAAATCTTAAGGAGACCATTAACGCAAATGTCAGGCTGGAGTGTTATGCTGTTTCACAGTGGACAACACCATAACAGTTTGGCCTTGTGAACCACCTGCTTTATTAATGTTGAAATCTGGTGACCACAGTTTTAAAACATATGTTGAAAAACTGGAAATTATTCAAAGAGGGGCACAATAATGTTGTGAAGTGTTCAGTAGTCGCCTTATTATAAGAGATTTGCATAAAATCAATCTATTTAGCTTAACTAAAATCAGGCAGTGAAGTGACTTGATCAATGTCTAGAAGTACCTACTTGAAGAGAAAATGTCTGATAGAGATGGCTTTTTAATAGAGTAGACACAAGCAAACTAAAATCTGCTGGTCAAAAACTGAAATCAGTCACATTCCAGGTACAAATATTTTTACAGGTAATTTTTATAGGTTATTAACTGTTGGAACAACATACATGTACTTAAAGAGGTCACTTGAAACCTTAAAATGAAGAGTGGATGCCAATAGAAAAGATATGTTCCAGATCAATAAGAAATTACGGCTTGAGGGAAGAACAATTTGGACAAAGGCTATGGCTTGTGTTAGGCATAAGGCCAGAATAAATAGCTCTGTGGTACCTCTGGCCTTGAAATCTATTAATCTATTTGCCATGCCACAGTCTCTCCCTGATCAAACTCTACAGCATCCTTTTGACAACTATAACAGATGCTTACATGAAAAGGAAATATCAGGTGCATTTTATCTGCCTTTAGTATGATGTAAGCACTGGAGACAAGGTAGAGAGCTAGCACACTGTGACTAGTCAGCACTCCACAGACTTCCAGCAAGCACTCCACAGAGCACAGTTTGGGATCTACTCGAGTATATAGTAGTTCCCAAAAAGTGGATATCACAGCACTGTGGTCATAATTCACAAGACAGGACAGGTAAGCTTACAGGGAAATGGCACATGGCAGACAGACAGATCCTTTATATCCATATTTACCTCGTCTATATGCTGTGTGTAGTTAGTTCTCAAAGGTATTTGGCCCTCAGCAGCTCCACAGCTGTTTACAAACAGAAAACAAAAGTCACAAAAGTTGGATTTTCCCAAATTATATTTCCTTTGGACTACTGTGATGATGGCTTTAAGGACCTGTTTACAAATAAATCCCAATTCTTTATGATTTAAAATGCATCTTCTGTTTTATTTCAGGTTTTTTAAATGTAGCATCCCTATTTGAACAAGCATAAATACACTCACATAAGAGAAATATATGGAGTTATTTTATTGCCTCTCTCTTCCTTGTACAACATTTTTTCTTTGATTCCCTCAGGCATTCAAAACAGCCCTAGAAAAAACAAATAAAGATAAATACGAAAAGAAAGAGAGACAAAGACCAGAGTCAAAGCATGCCTTTGGTTTGTGGTTTAATGTACTTATGGAGAGGATAATTGTCTATTTCTTGTGGGATCTGTTCCTTTTATGTTAAATTTATATTAATTACATATGAAAATATTTGTACGCAGAGACAGAATTGTGATATTCTGAAAGGAAAGCTTAATAGAAAATTCAGGGTTTATTACTGCAGACATAGGGACAAATTATTGCAGCTTTTCCTCCTTTATTACAACCAACATCAGCAACAAAGAAAAAACATAACTCAATGTCAATCAAAAAAAATGTAAATGAGTAAGAGTATTTTGAATCCCGTGGTTTCAAAAACAGCCACTTAAATTGTTCATTCAAAAAGACATGATATGTATATGCAGTTAACTCTTTTGCTTGAACAAGTGCATGTTAGTAAACACATTTACTTCTTTGCAATGCATGCAAAATTTTACCATGAGCTTTTTGAAAATGTGGGTCTCAGACTTGGGTCTGAAGTTGTAATCCATCCCCATTATAGTCAATGATTTAGCTGCACAAGTGTAAACAAGGGAAAAAAAAAGGATTTGCAATGGGGAATCTCCCACTTATTTCAAACTTATTTCCACTTCTTTTCTCACATACAGCACACCCTAGAACAGAATATACACATTGGGCACAGAGGGAGACGATCCCTATGCAAGAAAAAAGAGGGAAAGGGGCCAGGAGGCTTCCTTGGCTGACCAGAGAAATCCAGGGCAGCCTGCAGACTAAAAGAGGAGCATATAAAAAGTGGAAATGGGGAGACATTACCAAAGAGGAGTATACCTCCTCTGCTCGCATGTGTAGGGAGGCAGTTAGACGAATCAGTTTGTAACTGCCAGATATCCCAGAACTATAGGCACATGTCTGTAGTGGCTCAGGCTAGTAGCTGGGGGGGGGGTACTAGAGCAGCCCTCCCTTTCCCTCTACAGTGCTGAGCTAAGGGGGGGGGGGGGCATAGCCAGGTCACAGCAGGATGCTCTGATTTGGGAGGGCCCCCCCCCTCCCTTCTGACCAGCCGATAACACAGTGTTTATCACCCCTAACTCAGGGTGTCTCACCCCATTAAGAAAACAACAGAGGGACATTACCAGCTACCTGTTGATTCTGCCTTTGTCCTATCTGGCACAGCACAGACCGTAGCCAGCTTGTGGTCTGCTAGCTAAGGTGTCTGTGTAAGGCAGAGGGGATGGGGGATCCCTGCTTAGGGGGGAGTGGGGAGGGGAGGGGGGAAGCAGGGAAAGCCAGGCAGATGCCTGCAGTCTCTGCCAAACTCCAGCCAGGGAGCAGAGGGGTGGGTCCAGTTCTGCTGCAGAGCAGAGAGCCCTGCCCAGCCCAGAGAGCATGCCAGGATGTTGGGGGAGTCAGGTTTAACTTAAACCAGCAAGGGGTGTGGGACAGACATTGCATAAACTGGTTTGAGCCAAATCAGTTAAGTCTAATACTACATTCAACCAAGTTTATCTCAAACCAGTTTCAGCCATTTTCAAACTGGTTTATGCGCACTGGACATCTGTTCTGTTACAAGTTTAAACCAGTTTCTGATCACTTAAACTAGTTTATGTGTAATGTCTGTTCCTAGACCAGTTGACTCACTCTCCTTTTCTTGCTTAGGCTGTGAAATGGGAGGAGAAAGATCACAAGCAGCTAGAAGACAGCAACGTTATCTTAAGATCAGTACGCTTGATTACTGGAATACTGAGACCATTGAAAAGAAGAGGCAGTCATTAACACCTGTAGAGTGGAGAACAATGAGGTATTACTAACTCCCTCAGTTGGCTAAAAAGCAATATGGTGAATTTCAATATCTGCCCTGTTATGGTAGTGTAAGAGTTCTATTGTAGCCATGAAGGTCTAGGAATTATGCAAAAGGCAAGATTTTTAGATCAACTGTATAGTTGGGATAAAGTTAGATAAACTTTTGAATGAAGAAGAATGCTTTGTATTTGAAAGTTGTCTAACTTTATCCCAATTATACAGTTGATCCAATAAAAGACATCACTGTTGCTTCTCACCTAAATGGAAATACCACAGCTGTTGTACTGTGAAGCAGGCATCAAAGCAGAGTGCTTCTATCCTAGGCAGAAAATCCGTTTCCCTGCTTAAGGGTTGTTGGTTGCAGTCATGTCAGTCTAAGAACGTAGGTGGATAAGGTACTCTGGGTAGGTGTGATATCATTTATTAGACCAATTAAATAGTTGGAAGAATTGCTCTTTGCAAGCTTTGGGGCACAAACACCCTTCTTCAGGCATAGGGAAAATCTGCTGGTACTTGTTTTTCCCTGCTTAATACACTTACCCCAACTTTTGGAAGTTGCACCTCTGTGGAAACTCATTGCCACAGGAAGTTATAAGTGTCACACACAGCTTTTTTCTCTAAACTTGAGGTTTGCATTGATGCAGATATTAGTAAAATACTGATGTTGTTAGTTCCAAGTTTGCTTTCCAGATGAACTATGGTACAACAAGCTAGAAAAATAAATTTTCAAGTGCAGGGTCCTAAACTGTACCACCAGAAAGGAAAATACAAGCTGTGCACATGCAACAAGTTACATATGTGCTGTATTCTTACAGATCTTCATGGAGATCTGTAAATTTGATTCAAATTTTCCCTTTCTGTAACTCAACAGTGATAAGTAAGGATTTTGAATCCACTAGTCACATGATAATATTCCCAACTCTCTCTCTGAACCACAGGCTATTCCTAGAATCAAATAAAGGTGAAATACTTGGACAATGTATTAACTATTCTTAATACTTCTGTGATACCCAATTTCTAAATTGTGTTTGGAATCAGAAATCCCAAAATAGTGCAAACCAGCTTGGTATTCATTGGGAAATCAGGTATTTCTGACCTGATTAGATGCAGAACATTCTGGATATCTCTAAAGACATGCTACTCCTG
Organism: Alligator mississippiensis; assembly: GCF_030867095.1. NCBI lineage: Eukaryota > Metazoa > Chordata > Crocodylia > Alligatoridae > Alligator > Alligator mississippiensis. Next base: position 200,876,127 of record NC_081826.1, on the reverse strand, counting down.
TAAAATTTTGAGGTACCATTTTGGGCTCAAGTAATTTAATTTCAGCTTCATATAAATATCTGAATAGAGAGGTGCTTACAGAGTGGACCACATAAACTAGACTTGTTAAACTATACTCTTCGTACAATAGGATGCATCAATGACCACATTTTACAGGGAACTCTTGGGGTGCCTTTCTCATCTGTGCAGAGATTTGGCACAATGGCTTTACTTAAATTCCACTTGGGCCCTCAAAAGAGAGCGTAAGTGGGACTCAAGGGATACATAGGCCTTATGTTGTTCCTCTCCACCAGGGAGAATTCTACCCAAGAAGCATATTCTATATTGCACATATAAAAATATAATTGCAATGCATTAATACAAATAAATAATAATGCACTGATGCAGCCAAGTAGATGTAGTTACCCAAATTGGCTAAAAATTAGTCTTTGTGCATGCAATTCAGATGCATAAAAGTATGCACAATTTTAAAATCAAACACAATGGCCTAGTGGCAGCCTATCATTCTCCTTGCTGTTTTGACTAATCAATGAATATTTTTATTTATCCTGGTGATTCGATAATTGTAATTTCCTCAGCTTCTTGCTTGAAGTCTTTATATGAAGTTAGGTGCTGCCACTGAAAAGCAGCAGCCTTAATCATGGCACGAAATAAGCAAAGTGATTTAAGTAAGACCAGGTTTGTTGGCTTTGATAAAGAACAAGGAAAACCTAGATGATCAAGAGAATTTCCAGGACAATTATATTTGCAGAGAAAAGAGAGATTTTTATTGTATTGTGTCACATTATAACAGCAATCTTAAATGTAATAATTACATGCTACAGCAATAGTATCCAGGCAGTTGTGGATCATTGTTATGAACGGAGCAGCATCTGTTATATCAGTGTATATATTTGTATTATTGCTTCTGAAATTCTGGTTGATCATTTGAGGTGAGAAATCCATTAGCCAGTGAATGACAGCACCTATGCACCAAACTGCTGAACTCAAATATGAAGGATGAAACTTGACCCTATTCTTTCTAGTTTTAGATAAAAAAGCCCAGGATATCTACAATTTTCAACAATATTTCAGCATTTTCTGTCATGTCCTTTTTCTTTTTTTTTTTTTATGATTTAGACATTTGTCACTTATGTCAAAACTTTAAGGAATGCCCCAAATGTTGTGTTCAGCCAAGTGGATGCACCTAAAAACAGAATAAAGACAGAATGTTCAAAAACAAGTCAGTATCCACAATCAGGACAAGATTTTCAAGAAATCTCAGAACCAACCTAAGAACCAAAATAACTAGCCATATTTTGAAAAGACCTCAGAATCACAGGTACAGTAAGTTCTCAGTCTGGTGCCATAAATGGGAACTGAGTTATTTTGAAAATATGCCCGCATGTAAATTGCTGAACCCTTGAAGTTTTAGTCCAGAGATTTCTGGTAAATTTTGGTCTAATGGTAATACAAGTTGGTAGATTATTATAGAATTGACATCGTTCTTTACTTTAGATATATAATTGGCCATATAAAGTTACTTCTTCTGCAATATTTTTTTTAAAAGTCTCTTTTTGATGATCATCCAATCAACAACTGCATGAAATTTTAATCTACTGAGCAATATATAATCTTTTATGGTCGACTTTGACATCTACTGCATAGGTTCTTTGAAAGACTGGTGGGGTTTTTTAGCATATATAAATTTACATTCTATATATATACAGATGATATTCAAACTATTAGCTTCCAGATTTCAACACGTCTGGTCTACACTTGAGTAAAGAATGTACAATATGTTAAAAGACATTTTTGTTATTAATATGAGTCACTAAGTCCCACTACTATTTCAGTTGCCACTTGATACCACCATTTTAATAACAGATCCTGGCAAAAGGAAATGAAATTTTCTATATACAAACCAATTTTATACCAAATTAGAACGAATGTGTCAATATGTTATCAGATGTCATTAAATTCCCATATGTCAACTTATAATCACTCATTATCTGTTCAGACTGCACTTAATGACAGTATTTCTGTCTAGACTCTGATATATATGTACCTGTACATGTTTTAAGGTGTTCATGTGTCCCCACAAATATGGGATTTGTTATACAAATGGTGGTTAATTACATAGATTGTGTCTGCCCCTAGAAATCTCTTCCATGCAATAAATATATTTTACAATTATATGAACAAAATATATGGGACAAATTTAGGTGCTGCTTTGCAAATCCTGCTCTTTTAATTATTATTATTGTCAGTTATTGCACAAGATGCCACAAACATAATGCCATAAATAATTTACAATTTTAAGTTTTTCTTCAAGTTGCATGATTTGCATGTACAAGTGCTACAGAACCAAGATTTTACATTTTATCATTAAAGATCCAAAAAGATAACTCCACTTCAGTGATTTAATGTTAAGTTTGAGGAAGGTCAAATCACTTATTGGAAAATTCTGGATAATGTTGCAAAATGTTGTAGCAAATTGATATTGCCATTAAGCAGGCATGATCACTATTTTATGACTTGCAAATTGCAAATCAAAAATGACAAGGACAGAGGGAGAGGGCAAGGCCAGCGCCACACCACCACCACCCCACACCACTGCTGTCTCCAGGTAACAGGGCTGCGGGGGGAGGGTGAAGCCAGTGGTCCAGGCCTGGCCCCCGCCCGCATCTGTCCCCTCCCCTCCTTCCCCACCATCATGGAGGCGCTCTGCCATCCCACTCCATCCCTGCCATCCCCCTCTGCCACCACCCCACACTACCACCACCTCCAAGAAGCAGGGCTGGGGGGGTGAGGCCAGTGGCTCTGGCCTTGCCACTCCCCCCGCCATTCCATCTCCTCCATCCCCGCCGTCATTCTCCCCCCCACTCCAGCTCTGTTTCCAGCCCCACACCACCTCCACCCCTCCAATCCATCCCCTCCATCCCCACGGTCATGGCAGCACTTTGTCCCCACCATCATTCTTGATGGAGAATTCACCCCACATACAGCACTGGCTGGAGCCACACCCTGCTGGGAGCAACACCCCACAAGAGTCTTATGGACAGACAGACACACACACACAGACTATGCCCTTTATATCTATAGATGACAATGAATATGCAATGCTCTACATATTGTATTTTAAAATATATCATTTAACCAAGAACAGTAAGAAGTAGCTCCTTGGTTCAGGTACTCAAGGTGTGCATCTACACAAGATGCTTAACTGCACAGTTGTCTAGTTTACTGCACAGTAAGCATGCATATCTATACATGAGCATGCTTACTATGCAGTAAAAACTCCTAATTGTGCATAAATGTGCTACCTGCAAATGTAAGTAGCAAATTTACACACGATTAGTTACTGCAACATTATGCATGAGCAGATGCAGCCCAGAAACAACTTTGCTCCCAGAGCAGCTCTACCACTAGGTGGCCAGCCTAGGAGAGGCTCTGGGCTGGGAGCTTCTCCTACACCAAGGCTGGGCTGCCTCTATGGTAGCTTCTGGCTCAGACTTTAAACCTGCAGGCATTTTGAACCCTAGGACACACCTCCATGGAACCTGAGGCCACTCCAGGCCCCTAGGCAGGCTGCAGACTAGCCTCGCCAGCTTGCTTCCACACTGAGACACATCTGCCAGGCCTGCACTGTCCAAGCCCACAGGGTACTGCATGTTGCTGCAGGCTGCTGCAGCCTCCTGCCAGACCTGTCAGCCCCAAGGCTTAGCTTCAGGCAGCTTCTGGCTGACAGAGCCAGCTATACTTGCCCACAATGCACCCCCAGAAACCTACCCAGAGCCTGCAGATACTGTGGGGAATTGCCTTTGCCACACAGCTGCCAATCCTATGATGTGCCCCTGATCTGGGTGCTGCAGGCAGCTGTCTAAGGCCAGCAACACAGAGACAGCCACATGGGGCCCAAAGAACCAGCACAGGATTGCCAATGGCATTCTCCTTGCTCAGGTTTGTGCCCACCACCCAGGACCCTAACAGATCTAAGGAGGAGACTGGTCACCCAGTGCCTCCTGCATCCAGTTCCCTGGCTTCTTTGGGGTGACTGTACAGCTCACCCAGGTCCTCAGTATGGAGGACCAGCCATTGCTGATGCCACTACAGGTGGTGCACCCACTTCCTCTGGGCCTCCCCCACCCATGCCTCATGAAACAGCTCCCCCCAGGCCTCACAGATGTTATGCAGTATGCAGGTTGTGATGATGACCCAGGGGAGGTTGTCCTTGGCAAACTCAAGGTAGACAGTGAGGGGGTGCCAGTGTCCCTTGAGATGGTGGAAGGCACACTCTACCAGGGTCGACGTCCAGCCCGGGCAGTGGTTAAAGTGGGTCTGACAGGGGTCCAGGTGGCCAGTGTAGGGCTGCATGAGCCAGGGCAGGAGTGGGTAGGCAGGGTCCCCAATGAGCAAGAGGCAGGACCACGACAGTGCCCAGCTGCAGGTCCACAGTTGTGCAGCAGTGGCAGTATCGCTGCAGCCAGGCAGGTGGTTGCTGCATGTGGGAAAGCCAGGAGGGCCCAGACAGTCATGGACCAGGCAGCAGTCATTATGGCAGACCAGCATGGCAGCCAGAAGGAGTCCAAGGTGCGCGTTGCCACTGCCACAGACAGGGGCTGAAGCAGCCATATCACAGGGAGGCAGGGTAGGCAAGGAGAGAGCTGCCACATGCTGTCCCTGTGCTAGGCCTGCTGCTCCTGGCAAGGGAAGTTGCTGGCCAGAAAGCAGCGAATGGGGCTGCCTTTTGAAGATGTCAGCCAGAGCGTGGAGCTCCCCCAAATGGTGACAGAGACCAAGTGCAGGGTTATAAGTACTTTGGTGCTAAGAGCAGTAACTCTTCTCCCTAGTTCCTGCATGTGTAGATGCCTGCCCAGGAGCACTTAATTCACGGAAGTTTACTTGTGAGTAAACTGTTTCCAGATCAAATGCAAGTGTAGACATGCCCAAGTTGAGGTAAACTTGAATAGCTTCACTGATTTCAATGATAAAAATCCAACCCTTTATTAAATCATCTGATTTTAAAACTGCTTTGAAAATAATTAAAATTACATAGTCACTATGTATCAGAGGATTAACTATTTTAACAAATCTATATATTTACATAATGATAAACTCTAGTAGGTGGCATATATTGGGCTGTTCACTGTAAATCACTGTTGACTACTTATAATCAACATCTTTTAATATAGCTTAAAGCAGAAAAACAAACTGGTATTTTTGTAACCTCCCCCTCTCCCCAATGGCATCATAATTTGAATCTCTACGGCTTTATCCTAGGAATAATGAGGACCATCATTAATTGTCTATACCCTCCAGATCTGTGTTCTACTGATAATCCAAGGTAGCAGTATAAGAAATTCACTTTTTTACACCCAAGTAAAATACATATACCATAAATTAAATAGTTCCTGAAACTGGTGATCCATAAACAGAACATAGAGTAGGCTGACTTTTGATATATAATTTATTTTCACTCATTCCAGATGACCTTTCATAACTCAATCACTCTGCCACTCATGAATTATGAAGCCATTAAAGCATATATAAATGATGTATTTCATGTGCTACTATTATACATGAGCTCATACTGAAAAATTTGGATCCAGATGTCAAGCAACCAGAGTTTATGGGTTTTCAGAACCATGATTTTAATCCGGGACATTCACAAAATTAAGAAACAAGTTTGTATCTTAAGCACTCCCCCAAATTGTGGAAGTTTGCATCGTGTTCTTATTTTTAAACATCAAAAATGTCTTATGCTATTCTAATATCAATAGAAACAGATGGGGGGGGGGAGGTAGGATACATAGACATAACTCTCATAAATGGATTTAGATTCCTTTTTATCTCCATGGTATTTACAGTTATGACACTGAAGAGGCCACATGACTTCTAAAAAGAAAAGATCTGGAGTTTCTTGATCTGTCCTCAGAGCCCTTCACACTCAAAATTATGGGGCTCATGTTTTAATATCAAAGCACATGTTTTAGCTACCAAAAATCTATATAGGTTAATATCTGAATTTTCTCCTAAAAATCACCAAAGGTCTTTTGTTTTCTTCTGACTTTGGGATTTTATGTGTCCAGGGAAATAATCATCTACACTGCAGTAGAGGAGAAAGTAAACACTTAGCAATCCATTTGTTTGGCTGAATTACTTCCAGATTGTCTGAGAAATAGCAAAAGGACTTTTTGTATTTATGATTCCATTTCTGCATATTGTGCACATGCATCTAGATTGTTCTGTGATGATTGCAAAGAAGGACCTTGAACAGTTTATACTGATTAAATTATGAGAGAGAAGCAATTTATTGTAACAAGAGTCCTTCAAGGGTTAGTCTAGGTCTTGTTTTATTGATCAATATATGAATGAGCTTGATTTATATGGAAAAGGCATGTCTTTTTAAGGCTGGTCCTCAAAGCCTATTTCATTACTAAAGGCAATATAGAAAGTCATGCAACTTTGTTACTATAAAATCAGTATATGATACAAAATGTTGTTTTGCCATTGCGCACACACATAATGTCATTTGTGTTATTTTAGCTCTTCACATGGTCCACATTCCCTTATGATGTATTAATATTTGCAAGTATACACACAATTTTTGTAGCTGACAGTGGCTAATCTTACATTTTTCATAAATTCTAGTAAAAGAATGTATAACCACCCTTTAAAGGCCTCTGGTACCACATTGCCATGACCTTGGCAACAGAGCAACCAAGATTTGTAAATTATGTAAGGTATTCAGGGTAAAGGAACCTTCCATATGCACCTGTAAAGGGTGCTCCTAGAAGAAAAGCTAGAAAGACCCAGGAATTGCCATAATGTGCATGGTAGTACAGCTTCAATCAGAGGGGCAGACAGTGCCTTCATCTCCATATCATAAAGATTACAGCATGCTTCAGGGAGGTGGAAGGCAAGACCTAAAGCTCATCATGTTGAGGGAGAGATTAAATCACCTCTTGGCTGAGAGGGCTGTACCATCTACTGCTTTTTTTTTTTTAACACATAAGTGGATCCTGTTCAGGGTTTGATAGAATGGCTAGAGGTAGAGTCTTTCAGACCGTGGATCCCCTCTCTGCAGTGTGTCCTACTGTCATCTCTCCCATCCTTCTCATAGGAATACTTAAAATCACATTCATGATAAGAACTTTGAAGGGCCTGGCCAGTATCCCCGAGCCCCCCAGGCCGGCATTCGGGGGCCGTGGTCCCCTCCCGCCCCTGTCAGTCTGCCACTGGATTTGGGTCAAACCAGTTTATGAAACTTCTGTCCCAGACCTCTTCTTGATTCAAGTTAAATCACAGTCTCTCAGCATAATTTGCAGCTCTGTGCTGTTCTGTCTGCTCCAGAGAGCAGGACTGGCCCCACCCCTCCACTCCCTATCTGGAGCAGTGAGGGCTGGTTGACAAGGGCGGGGGGGGGGGGAAGGCAAGTACAGCTGGGGATGCAGCCCAGTCTACGGCGGGGGGGGGGGGAGGGACTGCCCACTCCCCCCCCCGACAAACCATGGCTAGGGTCTGGGGCCAGGAAGGGAGGCTAAATACCCCTTCCCCTGCTCAAACTTACTGCAACTGTGGACTACAAATCCCAAAGGGACCTGGAAGCAGGAAGAGGAAGTGATGAGCAACCCTGCAGAGTCCTGCTGCTGTAATTCTGGACTGCAAATCCCAGAGACCTCAGTGGCAGCAGGAAGAGGAAGTGAACACACAGCCAGAGAGCAGTGCTCTAGTGCTGCCCAGAATCTGACCTGAGCCACTCAAGCATGTAGCTGCATTTCCTGAATCAAAGGTAAATGTCTGTTCACTTCTGTTTCAATTTAATCTGTGCAGTTTAAACTAACCTACAAAGACTGAATCGATTCAGCCTTGGGCTTTTTGACTGTCTGTATGTAGCCCAGGTGTTCTAGATCACTATTGTGGGGGACCTAACTCTACAAATGCACTGGAGGAGAAACAAGTGAGCCTAATCCCAGATTCTGGGCTCTACTCAAGGCATCAGGTACCTAAAAGTTAGACACTGCAGCATCTAACTTTCAGATACCCAAGCCCTTTATTTAATCTAGTCCTCTGTGCAAGAAAATACTTCCACAATAATCCAAATAGTTTTCCCTGTGCTTCTTTATGCCAATGGCTCATTCTCATTGGTTTTATTATGCAAGAACTATGCTGAGTGGCTATATTAAGAGATAAAAGCACACGGGGAATATACTTTGATAGGTTAAAAAAATACCTTGCACAATTTATTCAGGATTGAATTTAAATCCATGAGGGATGTGCTTTTAAAGCATATCATGTCCGGGAAATCGTATGAATGAAATGGCCATGGCAATATTGAGTTTAATCCAGTTCATTAAAGGTGCATTCCTTGGAACCTCACTGCACTTCTGGAAAAAAAAAAACAACTAAAAATCAAATAGAAAAGTGAATTGAGTATCAAGGCTGCTGAAGATGACAAAACTTTCTATTCACCCGTCTAAAATTAAGATCACTACAACCACTTATGCTCTCAGAATGGTTCAATAGTCTGTACAGAAAAAAATTATGAACTGAGCATGGAAACAAGAAGCAAAACTCCCAAGTCTTAGTTCTGGCACTGGCTATCTGACTTACAGGTCAGTCATGTATCCTCAGTTAACCCAATAGCCATAGTCACACCTCTGGGACAGCAAAAGGCAAAATTGAAATCTTGGACTTAAAAAAATCTGAATAACCTTATATTTCTTCCTGTAATTTATGCATAGAAACAGTAGAGAAGCTATCCTGGGAAGAGGGGAAAATGAAACAATAGCTACATTGAACCTAAGTGTAGAAATAGTTGCAGGAGATGACCCATGAGACAAAGGGCAACCGTTAGCATCAGTAAAGCAGGAGAGCATATATAAGCCCTAATAAAGCACAAAACAGTAGCCTTGATCTCAGTCATTCAATATATGCCTCATATATGTTATTCCTTCTGCCAAGCTTCTAATTTATCATCAGTTGCCTTGTTTGAAAATTACTTAAAGTGGGCAGTTTGTGGTGGCATAAAGCAGTCAACCAAGACTATTACAAAGGAAGAAACATTGGAATGATGTGTATTTATCTAAGAAATGTTTGAAAACTTGAGCCTAATACAGGGCTCCAGACTGCAATTCCATAGTTTACAGGAGTGAAAAAAAGAATGGCACTTTTTAAAACACTCGTTGAGTGCAAATGTTTCATCTTTTACTTCAGAGTGTGAGACGAGGGTTGGGAGCTGGCATATTTGAAAATAACAGCAAGTATTTTTAATTAAGCCTTCCATCAGCTTGTGACTTTGGGAAGCTTAGGGATCTTTTTCTTGTTTAAATAGTTTATTGTTTTTCAAACTGATACATAAGATAATATCATAAATACATATTTTAGAAATTCCAGAGTAAACAAAGTATGAACACTTACTTACCAAGTGGGATTTTCCAATATCTCACAGTTTTTTATTTATCAGACTTCGTACTGTCATACTGGATAAACCAATTAATTTGAGCAGAAAGACTTCACACGTTCCCAAATGTGGTGTTAAGATGTCTTTAATATTAGTATTTTTAGCACAGAAGTTTGCCCTCGCATTCTTTTTTTGGCAAGCCATCAGTGATTTCCGTTAAACCACTCAAAAGTCATGCTTCTAATCTAGGCAGTGCCCGACTCAAAGCATGACATAAGGCATATCATCCATGACTGGAGAAGTCTCCTTATCTGAGACACTGAAGGAGTTACTCATGCACGCATGCACCTGGAAGTGTGCTTTACTTGATCACTAAGAAGCACAGTAGCAGCCACACTTCATTATCCCTGATCCAGCTACCACAGCTAAATCTTTCATACTGTTGACTGACTGTTTAAAACAACTTGACAATCATATGAAGGTGTAGTAGTATGAAATTTAAACCCTCTACAGCAAGGCTATTTAGGTTGTGCCTGTCCTAATTCTATGCTGGGCCCAGAAGCACTTCCATGAAGAACCCCAGCCTCCTGCTCCTTCTCCAAGCTCATCATGCTCCTTTCTCCACGTGCGCCAAAGCCTGGAAACGAGGCAATGTAGCTGTCTTACAGAAGCCACGAGGACACACCACAGCACAGATCCTATGTGCTCTGTCTCAAGGAACCTTGTTGTCACATGCTCAGAAAGATCAAAAATCAAAGGCTTTGTCCATGCTCTGAAATACTTAGTCGCATACCTCAATCTTGATGGGCCTCATAGATCTAAACCTTTTCCTCCCCAAATCTCCTGCCATCAAGCCATTTCCATTTGAGAAGGGGAACTGTGACACTGAAACTTATCAGCAGCTGCTGCCTCTGGCACGCTCCAATTCTGGGTGGCAAGAACTACTGCCACCTTTACAGAGCTGGGCCCAGCTTCAGCCCTGGCCTCTAGCCAGCTGTGTTAGAGAGAGGGATCTTTGATTTTAAATCCTGTCAGCAAATGTCGCCTCTGGCTCAGTTTGACTCAGGGCGATTGGATTACAGAGCGAGGCCTAGGTCCAACCTGAACTGCCATGGCATTTATTTAAACACGCTGAACCTTAAGTGGGAGGCTGGGAAAGAACCTTATAAAAAGCATATGTCCTTGGGAAAGATTTTTTTTTTTCTCTTCCTTCTTTCTCTTATTAAGAAGCCCCAAAGACCCCATTCTTAAAAGACGAACAGGAAAAGGAGACTTGTAGTCCCTGATGTTTATGTGTTCCAGTAACTTCTGAAACTAGGATAGAGCAAAGGGCCTGGATGTGATCAAAGGTACTAAAGAATTGCTGGCTTTGGCTTTGGGTAGCAAAAGACTAGGGATTTGGCTTTTTCCCTCACCATCTGTTCCTTGTCCAGGGGAACGCCAGCCACTGTGTTGGCGAGTTAAGGAGGTCTTGCTGTAAATTGCCGCCTGTGGCATTTTCTTCTAATGGCAGTCACTTTTGCTAAAGCTAACTCTTCCCTCACCCTGCTTGATGGCGAATCTGAGCTAGACAGCCAAAAAAGCTTTGGCTGCGGCAGAATTTTCAACAAGCTGTGATTTGGCTCAATTTTTCCTTCTTTTTGTTTTTTTTTTGTGTATTTTTTTGTTTGTTTCTTTGTCCATTTTGCAAAACTGACAGAAAACTGCTTAAAAATCGACAAGTCTGAGAAGACACACTGAAGTGAAACCTGCTCTCACCCAAGCAGAAACAATGCTATGAGGAAGATAATCTGCACCCTGATTATCTGGTGCCATTAGGAAAAGCCAAAACTGCCAGTGTTGCATCTGGCTGCTGCTGCTGCTGCTGCTGCCACCTCCTTAGTCAACCTCCGAGAGAAAAATCTGTCCAGCTAACTTGATTGTTATGATGGCAAAAATGAGAAAAAGAGATCTGAAAAAAATTAAGTGACAAATAACTTTAAAGCCAGGCCTTGATTTCATATTTATATTGTACTAACAAAGAAATAGTCTGTTTCAGTCCTACCTAGCTCAGAATGACACAATTGTCAATCTCTTTTTCACCTCGGCTTGGACAGTATTTGTAGAGTGCAAGTAGAGTACAGTCCTTTAATTTATTTGATAACCTCAGTTCCTGTCCACATCCAACCATAAAGCTTCAAGATACAAAATCTGCTTTCCCAAACTGGGAGGTATATTAAAAGGCCATGGGAAGTGATGTTTTGGAGACTCAGACGTCTTCTTCAGCCATGATAAGTGTAGAGGGTAAAGACAGGAGCTCGTGACTTGACCATCACAACACACATCAATCAACAGCATCTTCAAAGTTCACAAAATATTCTTTTCTGTAAATCGTTTAGTGTTAAATTACGCTGATTATGTTACTCCAGGAAGTACAGAACCTCCGTTTGGTGGTGACATGTTCTGAAGAGATATAACAATGCTGTACCTATGTGGAGTTTGAAATATCTACTTTTAAAGCAAAAGAGATGAGCAAGGGATTAAATCATGTGATATGTGCCGTAGTTGAGTCTGATTCTAAGCTCATTGAAGGCATGCATCCCAAACTTTTAGCCTTTAATTTTATAGCAAAGGAAGGAAATCTGGAATTTAGAACTAATTTGTGATGACGATAGGAGGGAAAGAAGATACAAAGGTATGAATTAAATGAAGGGTATTGTGTATGTTTTCATCTGCTAAGATTATGGTAGACTATTAAAGTATATTGAGGGGTTTTTTCCATCACTTTTATTTCCTTTGTTTTGAAACAACTTTAAAGTAAAAATAAATAAATAAATAAATAAAAATAGTAATAAGATGCTTAAAAATATTACTGTTTACTTACTACTCTTTACCAATATCTTCAGAGAGAGTCTGAACTACTGAATTATTAAGAAATTACACAGGTACTGAAAAACACCCAATTTAATATTCACTCGATAGTCCATAAGAGAGAGTTTATTGGGCTGAGTCTTTAAAGAACAATGTTTAGCTGATATTTTAACCCACTGGACTGGACTGATTTTAACCCACCAAGTTAAAGTTTGCATCTTAAAACTCCATATTGCACAAGTAAAGAACAAATAAACCTCTATCCTTTTACAACCATAATGCTTTGGGGCGGGGGGAGGAGGATAGTGGAGTTAAAGCTAAAATGGGTTGAAATGAGTGAAACAAGTATTTTATATACTGAAATCAATTACCAAACAGATACTTTAAAAGTTGGGGGGGGGGGGGGGGGTTAGAGGAAAATAAAAAGATTAAAAAATTTATGTTCATGTATTCAAAAGTAAAAAAATAGTTTCAACTGTTTCTACAATACAGTTGTTTTTCTCCTTCAAACTTGTTAGCCATGTTCCAACCCCAAGTTAATTTTTACAAGTCCATTATGATAAGGATATGATGTATGGAACAGTATAAAAAGAAGAGTAGACCACATTACTAGAAGAGGTATAGCTACTCTAGCTAAGGTTGATCTAAGGGAAAGGATTTATTTTTAAAAGGGAAGCCTTGGGAAATGTATCAACTTTAAATTACAAGGTACAAGGCAAATCCAACTTGCTTAAATCCACTCAAGTGCTGTTGTTCATTTCACTGGCTACTGGTATAAGTAATGTGAACACGTTTGGCCTTATAAATTACTCAGTGCTAAATAACTCACCAGCTAAGGAATGCATTTCCCCCCCTCCACTGCAGATTGTTATGTGGTTTGCATTACCATTTGCTAAATATGGTCCTAATCCCACGAGAAGGATTGTCTGGGTACAAGAGTTCATCCGCCTGAACCCTTCACAGGCTTATAGTTAAGGGCACACTACTTGACTTAATCTTTAGTTATGAGACCTTTAACTAGCTTTCTCCCTAGTCCCTCTAGAAATTTCTGAATATGGAAAAATGTTTTAAAAAGAACATGCGATTCTCGTTAGCCAATAAATTAATGGGTTTGGATGAGAGAGAGCATTTCATTAATATCCTTGTTTTTCCCCTCCCTTCAGTACTGCAAATAGCTGGCTTGCCATGAGTCACTTTTTACATTTTTACAAAATGATCTGGCCCAGAACACACACACACTGTATGTGTGCCCTCTAAGTGCTCGTAAGTATATAACAGTCTCTTGTGCACCACTGTGCTTTTTGTTTGCGAACTCATCCCTCTATTTCTTTCTAATTTCCCAACCAGCTTATTTCCCAAAGCCAGTGCATATTTAACAAAAAAAAATGTAAAACAGCACCATAAATCATCCAGCAAACACCCCAACACTATTCATAGTCATACATATGTTGCCAGAGATACAGATAAATTTAGAGTCATAGAAATATACACAGACTTTGAGAAAATATGCCTCTAGACAGAAACATATTGTGCATATGCAAATAACTAAGTGTCTGGCACTGAAGCTTTGCCCTTTAGCATTCGCTTAACTGTATCTCTTTTCTAACCCTGCTCCCTCCCATCTTTCCATCTGTTTATTTTTTTTCAGACCTTCACTTAAGAATACAATATCACCTCTCAAAAATCAAGAAATATGGTGCTGCAAATATAACTGCCAGGTGTAACATATGATATTGCTTCTGGGAGGGAAAAAAAAGATATAAAGGAGGCTACATTCAAATTTTCTTACAAAGGTTACAGGAAATGGGTTTTATCCATTTCTTCTGAACTACGCTCATTCCTGGTTAGATTTCAGGTCTGGTTGCTATACTTTAAAGAAATTGTATAATCCAGGCCTTGTCATCAGCTTTCTTAATTTATTTCCCTGAAATGACAGGCCTGGCAAAGGCAGGCTAGCCTCTCAGATGTCTGGATTACACTGTAGCTATGGAAACAGGTGTTAAAGTGCTATGAATTTCAAGTTACACTGATACTCTGCACATCACGTTCTGTACTGATGACATGTTATTTTACATGCTGACCAATGCAACAGCATCAATCTTACTGATTTATAGAAGGCCATCATATAAAAAATTCTCCATGATGAACTTGGAGAGCTTTTCCTGAATTCTATGCTGTGTGTGTATGTGTGTGTGTGTGTGCACGTGTGTGTGTACGCCTGCATGCATATACATGTACAGTTATAAGTGGCCACACTTTGATCAAAGCTTCCAGTTCACTTAAGCAGAAGTTCCTAAACAGTATTTGCAAGACCTCATCCATATTAGTGAATCTTTAGTTCTCTTCTTTATACTTTGTAAATGAAGAATATTTTCTGCATGCTATGCTGAGTGCCAGGCTACATAATTAAGGTGCCTTGCTCTAGCCTCAGATACATGAGTTTAAGCATCACTCCTGACATGTGCTTACAGCTGCTCCTGGGTAGCCCAGGTGTAAATAAATACCCAGTCATTTAAGCTATGGAGTTGATGATGCCTGGACATGGTACTAACCATATCAGCTCTATGTGTGCCATTGGCTATAGAAACTGGTCCTATAAAAACCTTAACCACACTGGGCCAATGAGCCATTTAACTTCAGCAGACCTTTGAATATGCTGGGTACTGAGCCAATGACCTACGTTTTGTTATAACTTGAACTGTGTTTATATCATGAAAAAATATAAAATAGATCCCTAATTTAGTAAGGCCCTCATGGCAAACCTTGTGTGTCTGAGAAAGAGAGCCAGTGCATCCAGTACCTAGTTTTCCTGGATCTCTATAAACAAGCTCTGGGGTGGAAGGGCGGGTGCTTTAATTAGAGGAGCTCTGAGAGCCACTGTAATTAAAGTGCCCTCAGAGTCATGTGTATTCAGCATCCCATTCTTCAAAATGGCATCAGGGGCACTTGAACTAAATCTCATTTGATGAACTTTAGTTTGAGTGCCCCCACTGCCATTTTTAAGCATGGGGGACACTGAATAGACGTGACACGGAGGCTGCTGGAGCACATTAATTAACACGCTCCAGAATCGAGTCTGCTCTGATGCATGCTAATTACCACGTCTGAGCAGACATCCAGCATGTATATAGGTGTCTCCTATATGTATAGTGCCCTTGACAACATGCTGTGCACTTTTTCCCTGCTCTGACTGCACTAGAATAAGATGTTTCTGAGCAGCTGAAAAGAGCATCTACTATCAGCCCGTATAATGGAGCGGCAGAGGCAAAGCCTACCTCAGAGTCCTTTCAATGAAGATCACCTGTCTTTGCACCAAGGAGGTAAAGTGTGGCAACAAGTGTTTTCTCTCTCTCATATATACATTCCCTCATGTACACACATGCATAGATGTACATGTATATGCATAGACATGCATATGTATGTATGCATGCGTATAAATGTTCGTACATCTACAGTGTACATATGTTCGAACACTACATGCAGAGATGTATTCAAATGTGTGCATGTGTCTGGAACAAGCAGATGCATGAGGTCAAGTTTTCAAAGCCATGAATACCCCTTCTCCTCTTGTTTTATCCCATGTTCCTTCCGCTGTATCTTCTTTCATTTGTTCTCTTCTCATTCATGAAGTTTTGATTAGAGACTCTTAGACTCATTTACATGACCCCTTAGCAGCTCAGTGAACAGCTAAGTGCCTTCCACCTCCTTTGTGCACCAGGCCACAGCATCCTCAGGGTCAGTCCATCCTGTCCTGTATCTACTTGCATATCCATCAGGCCTTTATTCTTCACAGTTATTTATTATATCTCCAGCTTCTGCTGATTGTAGTGACACAAACAGTTACAAAGTCAGGTGTGGCACTTGACCCTCATTGGGACATTAAGTCATCAGTGCTTTGTGATTAAAAGGTTTTCAATTTCCAGTGAGAGCAAAGTAGAACTCTTTGAGTTATGAATATTTTTTTCATTAAGACAAAATATTGATTGAAAGATGTAACAAGTGCAGAACTTTTGCTATACCAAACCAGATTTCTACTGGTCAGATAAGGAATAAGGTATATTCAAACATACAAAGGCTAAGCTCTGGTGGCCACCTATTACTTTATCGGGGTGTTCACCAGGATCTGGGGGAACATCTGTTCACCAGAGCACAAACTCCTCCATGACCGTTTCAGGCTGGACATAAAGAAGAACTTCCTCACTGTCAGAGCCCCTGAGGTCTGGAATAGATTGCCACTGGAGGTGGTTCAAGCACCTACCTTGAATGCCTTCAAGAGACATTTGGATATTTATCTTGCTGGGATCCTATGATCCCTGCTGACTTCATACCCCTGGGGCAGGGGGCTGGACTCCATGATCTTCCAGCCCTAGCGTCTTTGAATCTATAAGCTGATTTAAGTGGATTCAGCACCAAGGAAGGATAACAAATTATAAGTACTGAAGACAAAAGTCTCCCAACCAAAGAGCAAGCAAAGTGCACAGGCTTTAATAGCAGAAGTTATCCCACCACTGAAGATATGTTTACACTATGGATTTCTGTGTAGTAAACTTTTTGGCAGGGTAAATTAGCCTAACACAGAGCTCCATTCTTCTAAGGCTAAACTGCTTTCAGGGCCAGGGGCTGGCTAACTCATTCAGTGACT